>NC_056744.1:479299514-479567014 GCF_019279795.1 Protopterus annectens
ATGGGAGCACTGTAGAGAAGGGAGGAAAGCAGGTAAGTATTAGCCAGGATGGTTTTGGTGGTTGAGTTCATGAAGTTCTTTTGCCGGTATAGTATTCCTAGTTTGTAGAGGTTTTTTTTTTTTTTATTGCATTGTGACTATGAAGGTGAAAGGAGAGCTTATTGTCTATGGTTACTCCTAGTAGTTTGGCTGGAGTAACAACTTCTAGTTCAGTATTATTTAGAGAGGTGATCTTGAAGTTGGCTGAGAGATTATTGGGTGTGAAAAGAAGTTTAGTTTTACTAGGGTTTAGCAGGAGCCCTGCCTTGTTTAGCCAGGTCTCTATAGATGTAAAGGCATATTGGGTTGGATGCTGAAGGCATTTTATGCTGTTGGAGGAGGAGATGATGGTAGAATTGTTGGCATATTGTATAAGGGTCACAGCAGTATTTATTGTTAGTTGATCACTCAAGCAACAAAAAACAGTGACAGTTTTCTAAACAGTTTTGACTATGCTCTTCTAATTCAGCTCCTTTTTAATAAAAAATGTACAGCTTATACGCCATAACAACACAAACTCTTAAAAGGGTACCTTTTCTTTTTTCATTTAGAAAATGATCTTCTGCATAAGTTTCTTACATCAGCATTTCTTTTATAGTTCATTACCTAAGCAGCAGGTCTAGTTAAATCACTGATTTATTCCGGAAATCAAACTGGCATCTTTCTTCCCATTCCTTTATCTATAGAATTCATTACACTTGAAGAAAATGTTGTGCTGGATTCAGATTTGTTTTAGAATGGATAGTTGTTCCTTCCACCAAGCCTCAGGCCATTTGGATCACCTGGATCATCTGTTTCAGGAGGAAGTTATCAGGAGGGACTAGCCTGATTTCATTAACCTAAGGATAAATGAGCACATGTTCATGTCTTCAGAGTCCTACTGTTTGAAGTTCTAATGTTTTTGACATTAAGCAAGTATAAATTATCTTGTTTATTTATGTGTGTGTGTGTTCATTTGTCTAGTTATTGTGCCAGGACAGGACATGACAACTAAAGTCGCTTTGAGTAAGGTTGTTTTAGGATGTTTATTTATTGTTTTTAAGGAACATAACATTTCTGTACTGAAAAAATAAATAAAAACAGTTAATGAATTAACAATCCATCTGGATCCCTGTTCAAAACAGCCCCAGCCTCAACTCCTGGGGACAGGTTAATTTACTTAACTTGACCAATCAATTCACAGGTTAAGTGGTAAAAGGATTGTCACAGATGGCTGCAGAAGAGTGGTAGCATGGTGTAAGATTTTGATTTTATATATAAAAGATTGTGATGTGCAAGCAGTTGTAGGCAGAGCCGTAGAGTACAGCTTTGTTGTGGAAGCACCATGGGGCTGGTGAGCTAATGTATGTTTCTTCACCATGTAAATGCACTGAGAATACCGCTGGTCAGTAACTTATTTTGAAAAACTGAAAGATGCATCTATGTCTGATGCATTTGTGTCTGTTTTTAAACTGTTTTACCAATAGGCACTCCAAACTGTATTACAGTTGGACATCTGAGAGATAATAAAGTAGCTATAGTTACTGGACATAGGAAATACCTGTAGATAAAAAAAAATCACTAACTTCATTTGTCATTGCTGTTATTCTAGCTTTGCAGGACGATAGTGCTCAACTGTCTTTGATTTTGCCACAAATTTTTAGTCTGCTTCTCATTCAGGATAACATTCACTATATAATGGCAGTTTGAGTTTCAGACTTTATATGCTTTTGAAAATGCATGATAATGCAAAACATGTTTATCAGTTTAAAAGCAGTGTAAAGTAACTGAAAATATTTTTTTCTGTGAAGAAATTGTGTTCATTTTTCAGTTAAAAAAGTAACTTTTGTGGAATGGTACTGTTTACTGGCAATTGCTGCTTGTCTTCCATGGGAGAGTCACCATAGAATGGACTACCGGTCCTATAGTTGGTCCTACATCAGCCACAAAAAGAAAAAAAATAAGCAATCTGCCACCACAGCAGGCTAGCAATTTGCATTGGCCACAGTTGGGTGGCTCTGCTGTGGCCATTTGTTGTACCTCAGACTACTCATCTTTTACCAAAGATTCCTCTGGTGTAGCACCTACAGCCAATATGGACCAGGGTTATCCATGTCCTCAGTGACTGCTGAGGTCTCCTCAGTGACAATGGAAAACCACATCTCCCTGTCCTGGGAGAGGGAACAGGGAAAGTTTCTCTGTTGTGTTAGAATGCTGTGCCCATCCCTGGGAAGCTGCCGCTGCTATTACTAACTCAGCTGGCTCCATATTTTCTGTCAAAAACAAACAGAAAACTAAGCATGGATATATTCTTCCTCAATTTTCTTTGGTTAGATATAGTTTACTGGGTCTTCCTTAGGGTTTAATTCAGGCTACTAATCCTTCTTGTAAAATAGTTTCTGGTAAAAGAAAGCGGGATTCCACTTTCATGAAGAGATTTCAGGATTCTGAATCTGAATAGGAAGATGTAGGGACGGATACATTTTTTTCCTTAGATCTCTGATTCATACTCTGATAAGAACTCAGTTTCTGATTCTCTCTCTGTGAGTTTCTCTTCATCTGACACTATTGCTAGAATGTGACATTGTTTTCATTGGGAGAACATTACGTTTTCTCAGTCCGTCAGAAAATACTATGAGTTGTTACAGACAGATTTTCCTGAATCTACACCCTATCCTCCTGTTTTGACTGCTTTAGAGGATGTGCGTGTTACCACCTGCAATTTTCATGAGAGTCAGGCAGGCAGCTGACCCTAAAAAGGAAGATAGCATGTATAAAGTTCCTCAGCCTTTTAAAACTGTATACATTATTCCCAAACCTGATCCAGCAGCTATAGCTTTAGCTGACCCCACTCCTGTTAAGCATTTAGTTAACTTCAATCCTACTCTTTCTGATAAGGATGGGAAAATTATTGATAGATATGGAAAAAAGTGTATATACTTCTGCAACTTTCATTTTCAAAATTTTGAATTGTCTGGCCCATATGTTAAAGTTTTTTCTGACAAGTTGTGAATGTATGAGGAATGTTTTATAAACAGATTTTTCTTGTGAGGAAAAAAAATGCTTTAAATAATTTAGTCTCTTCTATTGCACAAGTCACTTCTCATTGTTTGCAGTGTGTGTATGATTCTGTTGATACTTCTAGAGCTATGGCCACTGGTATTGTTTTGAGAAATTTTGCATGACTACATTTTTTAGAACCTCCCAGATGATAATAAAATGAGATTTTAAACTCTCCCTTGGATAGAGATTTACTTATGGGCACTCTGTTGCAGAGATGATCTAAAAGTATGATGCAAGGGGCAAACTGATCCAGGGAATCTCAAAGAAAAAAAATAGAATTAATAGTCTCAACAAAATACAGGCAATCAGACATTCAAGAAATGGAAAGGGTGCTCCAAAAAGAAGTCTCGAATCTCCCAAAACTGAGAATAGTCTAGCAAATCTGAATGACTGTTCAGAAGACCTTGTTACCCCTCCCATCCTGACCCCTTTTTCTTCCTGAAGGTCTGAATCTCCATTTTTTTTCTTTAACAATAGATTGCTTCAGACAAATGGATTCTGAAAAACATCCATAAGGGTAACAGATGGCAGTGGGAGGAAATTCCTCCTGTCTAGGGGATCATTCCTCATTGTCCAGATCCGACTCTTTTCTTTCCATCAATTCTTTATCACATGCTATTCCGAGTGATACGAGGAAGGGTTTTTATTCAATGATGTTCCTTGTGTCACAGAAAGAAAATGCTTGGAGACCAGCTCTGGCTCTTTTTTTCCTAAACCTGTTTGGTATAGTGCCCAAATTAAAAAATAAGTCACTTTGCAACGTGTTAACTCCTCCTTCTCTTTCAAGTTTCCTGGCAGCACTAGACTAAAAAGATGCTTATCATCACATCCCTATTCATCCAGACTTCACATGTTTCTTGAAGTTTTGTGTGTCTGGATCATATTATCAGTTCTCTGCCTTATCCTTTGGACTATCCGCTGCACCAACAGTGTTCACAAAGTGTCTAGTTCCAGTTATAGCTCATTGCAGGCAACAGAGTATCCACATTTTTTTCAATATTGCTTATCTTTACAGAGTATGTTTCCAAATATCAGGAATCTGTCTCTTGGATGAGAGGTCTCAAACTAGCTAGGATTCCAAAAGAACATTCAAAGGTTTTTTGACTCCTTCACACAGGATTGTATTCATGGGGTGTCAGCTAGACACAGCAGTTCACAGAGCTTTTCTTTCACAGGAAAATATATCTTTAGCTAGATCTATTTCTATGGTTTTCCACTCAGACTTCAGTCGCTGTGAGATAATACCTCAGGATTTTGGGTCTCATGGCGTCTATGATTCTTATGATACCTCTGGCAAGAGTCCACATGAGAAAGATACAGTGGTATCTGAAATCTGTTTTTTCCCAGCATCAACACCCTTTATTTTTTCAAATATCTGTGCTGGGGTTTGTTAGAAGAGAAATCCAAAGCAGTCAGTCACCACAGACACTTTGGGCTTTGATTAGGGAGCAGTTTCAGGAGAGACAAAAGTGCAGGGGGTATGGGACACCAAGGAAAGATGCAAGCATATAACTGTCAAGGAGATGCTTGCCCTGATCAAGTCACTCAGTTTTATGAACCACCTTTGGACCCGGGACCTCTTCAAGTGGTAACAGATAACACCACAGTCATGTGGCACATCAACAAGTAAGGGGAAACCAAGTTGTACCCCCTCTGTTAGTTTAAAACACAACACAGTTTCATGTTACAGGCATTCTACATTCTGTCAAAGCAAAACTGTGAGGCAAACAAGCTGAGCATGATCAGGACAGACCCTCACAAATGGACAGAGGTAGACATTAATGTTCAAACTAACATCCCCCCCACAGAAACTCTAGACCCTTCCTAACTAACATACCCTCTCTTAAGAAATGTCCATGATACATATGGACAACAATTGGACTGGATTGTATGGCTAGACTTAGAAAGGCCCTGGTGGTCATTAGCCTGTTATATACACTATGAACCTATGAACAAAGAAGAAAAGAGAGCAGTCACGATGTCAAAGAATAAGGCAAAAGAGGCACTCTTGACAGTTTCTGGAAAGTGACTCAGCAGATGGTAAATAGAAACTCTTGGAAGGTTACAAGGCAAGTATAGAAAGATAATGAAAATAATCATAATACACACTTAATAAGGGATGCCAGTAACAAACTTCTCACCAGTCCACAAGACAACAAAACAGATGGGAGGACTACTTCCAGCGGCTTTTGAATTAAGAAAATCCCTCAGAAGCTGCACTGCCCCCGATACAGCCTATAATGAAAGAGGAAGATGCGTCCAACCTAGAAGAAGTAGGAACAAATGCTATGGAGAATGAAGTCAAGCAGAGCAGCAGGTTCAGGTGAAGTTATGGCAGATATGATCAAGATGGGAAAACTACTCATGTACCCATACACTTGCCAAATGTTTCCTGGAATTAATTAATTCCAATGCCCTGGACCAGCTTGTTATTACCCCCCACTAGAGGTAGCAACATCCTTGACCTGGTCATTACTAACATGGGTGACCATTGGTCTACAAAAATAATCGACTCCTCCCTGGTTAGATCCAACCACAAACTAATCACCTTGGAAATCCACATCCCTCCCATTCCTCCCCCGCAAATGTAACCACCATGAAAAACTTCTCCAAAGATAACTTTGGGCTCCTAAAAACAGAGGTTGCTAACTTCACAGCACCCATGCCAATGGAGAATAGTTGCATGACTGCCAACTCATACACCAATACACTGAATGAACATGGATCTCACCATACCCAATAGAACCAAGACGCTCTCCTCCAAAAAAAGGAAGCCAATCTGGTTGTCCCCTGCCATAAACAAACTCTACATCAAAAAGAGGAAACCCTTTTTGGGTCAACAACTGAGCCCCTTTCTACATAGGCCTGAGTCCCCTTCGGCAATGTCAATCCATTCCTCCAGGAGTCTGTCAGAATTGGACGTAGTCAGATTAGTGGATCAACGTTTGGCATCCAGAGGCCTCCCTGCATCATCACAGATCTCTCCCCCACCTGGAGCTGAGGCTTATCTCCCCCCTCCCCACTTCAGTGCTCCTGGTGCCAGTTACCTTGGTGCTAGCAGTGGGTCTCACCTCAGTACTGGAGTTGACTCTGTGGTCTTCAGCTCCTTCGGATCTGTCACACATCCGGGACCGTGGTTTGGCTGTCAGTTCCGAGATCCTTGGACAGATTTTGGTAATTTCCATGGTGCTTTGGCTCTCAGGGCCATGGCAGTTTTGAGCCCTGTCTCAGCTCCTACTCTAGGTGGTGGCTCCTCGGAGCAGGGTGTGACCCCAGTTCCGAGGTTGTCTTTCTTGGTTCCGGGCTGCCATCTCTCTTTGGGTGGGCCTGCCTTCCAGATTATGGAGCGAACTTTGGTCTCAGCAGGCTCACAGCTGATTCCACTCTCATCATAGTGCCATATTTTTGTTTCCTCTGGTTCGCAGCTGTCACAATCTGCTACATCAGAACAGCAGGCACAAGATCTGTAAGGCATCCTGGTTCAGGGTTCCCCCTCTTCGGAGTCCTCCTCAGAACCTCCCCCTGAGGAACCACCCCATAAGAGGACATGCAAAAGGAATCATCTGGATTCTCCTGAAGAATCTTTCACTGAAGACACAGATTAAGATGAGGGGGAAAGATCCCCATGGTCACCCCCAGAAGATGTCTCTTTTGGAGACATCCTGGAAATATTAAAACAGAGGAGGTGATTGGAAGCCCTCAAACCCATCCTCTGAGGAGTCTGTGTTCTTGCAAGCTTTTTGTGCCCACCCTTCTACTTCTTGGGCAACCCTGCCTGCTGATGACCTAGTTAAGTTGGTCATTCAGAGAGTGTGGAAGGCTCCTGACTCCATAGAACCTATTCCCTGGAGACTAGATAAGATTATTTCAGCCCCGGAGGATCAGCTCCATTGTTCAAAGCATCTAGCAGTGGATGCCATGGCGGTGGTGGCGGCCACCAAAAAGGAACTCACTGATGAGCGTTCAACTATCCATCCTCCTAACCGAGAGTTTTGGATGATGGATAGATTTGGGAAGTGGGTCTTTGCTTCATCGACCTTCCCTATTCAGTCCTTGAACTTTCTGGCACACTTTACCAGACTCCAAAGGGATCTGATTACTAGCTTTCAGACAGCCTTGCAGGAGCAGTATTTGATGGGGTTCGACATAAAGTAGCCTCTCAGCTTGCCACCCTGGAGTCGATCTCAAATTTGTCCATGTGGCATATTGCTCATACAGCTGAAAGGACATGTAGAGCAGCAGGTACAGGTGTTGCTATTAAGCGTCATGCCTGGATGCAGTTATGTGATTTCACACAACCCTTTAAGCCTTCCTTTATCAATGCTTCTGTTGATGGCACTTACTTGTTTGGCCCAAAATTCAGAGGCACAATAGCCAGGTATGAAAAAGACAGAAAGACCCTTTCTGCTGGGGGAGTTTGTTTTTCCACTCCACAATAATCCAGAAATCATAGGAGTGGAAAAATGGGGTTCAAGAAGACCCAAGGGCCTTTTCAGGACAAATATGGTGACTATTCCTCCCCGGGCAGAGGGAGGAATTCTTCTGGAACACATCCCTCCCATGGCAAAGGAGGTCTGTGTAACCAGGGCTCCAGAGATTCTTTTCCTGGACATCCCTATCAACGCTCCTGAATGGAGACCTGATTGCTTACCTCTGGAAGCAGACTGGAAGCAGACGGGAGAAGGTTCTCAATGCACCATTCAGCCTGGTTTACAATAACCATGGATACCTGGGTGCAGAAAATAATTACCAGAGGTTACCATATTCCCTTCAGTCTTTGCTCAAAAATCCCAAAGGCGACTCCCCGATGTTCCACCCAGTCAGAGAGATCTAGCTGCACTAGAGATTCAAAAGCTGCTTCAAAAAAGAGTCATTCAAGTAGTCCCACCAGACCAAATAGGATCCGTATTCAACTCAATATTCTTTGCAGTGACAAAAAAGACAGGGGACCAGAGACCAATCTTGGATCTCAGCCTATTGAACAAATTTGTACAACAGACAAAATTCCAGATGGTCACGGTTCAGTCAATCCTTCCCTTTCTAGAGAAGGTTGATTGGATGTGCTCTACCACATAAAAATGGACAAATGCTCCAGAAAAGTATCTCCACTTCGGGTTAAGAGCCAGTCATTACCAATTTCAAACACTGACCTTCGGTCTCACCACAGCCCCCAGGGTGTTCACCAAATGCATGGCAGTCATAGCAGCTCATTTGAGACTACAGGGAATCCGCATGTTTCCATATCTAGACCACTGACTCCTCACCACTGCTTCCAGGCATCTACTGCTTAATGCCATAGACTTTGCTGTACATCTTGCCGACATACTAGGCATTTCAGTCAACAAAGACAAGTCACAATTAACTCCCACACAGGATCTGGAGTTCATCGAGGCAAGGTTAAATACAGTATCCTGTGTAGCCTCCCCTCCTCTCCACAGACTGTTGAAACTCAGAAAGAAACTTCAGGTAATCATTTCTCAAAACAGAGTTCCTGCTCATCTGGTACTACAAGCTCCGGGATCCATGGCAACAGCAATAATGTTAATTTCCCTAGCGAGATATCACATGAGGTTGCTTCAGTGGCTCATGCCATCACAATGGTCACTTCTAATGCACCCCATGCCCCACCTAGTCTTGATAACAAATTGCTGCAAAAAGGATTTATCATGGTAGAAGACATTTTATGGGGTCATCCTTTTATCCCCTCTCAGTCCAAGGCCATAGTGACCATGGATACTTCCCACATAGGGTGGGAGGCATTTTCTTTGAAAGAGTGTTCAAGGCACTTGGTCCCCACAAGAAGCCAATTTGCAATCAACATCCTAGAATTGAGGGCAGTGCTTTCAGCATTGCAAGCATTCCAGGCTGTCCTTCCTTTGGGGACAATTGCAATCCAATCAGACAACATGTCTGTAGTCTGGTATATCAACAAACAAGGGGGAAGCAAGACCTACCCTCTGTGTCGGGAAACTCTAAGGATTTGGCAATGGCCACTTGCTTCCAACTGCTTCCTGATAGCAATGTATATCCCAGGGAACTCCAAAGTGATTGTGGACAAACTGAGCTGATATATAATTCTGCCTCACAAGTGGTCTCTCAATCCCAACATAGTGACAAAGATCTTTCATCAGTGGGGTCAGCCATGAAGCAATCTGTTTGCTTCTCCTATAAACTACATATGCAGCAGCTACTTTGCCCTCATCCCCCCTCGCGAGGAGTCCCAGAGAGATGCACTTCTTGATTGGCCCCTGGGACTCCTGTATGCCTTTTCCCCAATCCCACTGATCCTCCAGTTTCTGAGGAAAGCCCAGTGGTTGAGAAACAAAGTGATTCTCATTGCTCTGTACTGGCCCTGTCAAGTCTGATTCACCTTTCTTTGGCCTCATCTGTTTCACCACCCGTGAACTCTGGACCCAGCTCTGGACTTACTGTCTCAACCTCAGGGTCTAGTGCATTCCAATCTTCAAAATCTCAAGCTGACGGCTTGGTATCTCCAATTCCAGTAATTGCCAGGCAGAATAACTTGTCTTTTCCAGTGCAAAAGATAATTCTGGCCTCCCATAAACCATCTGTCAGGAAGCATTATCTTGGGAAATGGAAAAGATTTTCAATTTGGGCAACTGCAAATTGCATAGACCCTTTCTCGGCATCAGTTGACAAGGTCCTCATTCCCATAGAGTGAAAGTTGTGGATTCCAAGTCAGACTGTTAACCAGTCACAAGTGGAGTCCCACAGGGCTTGGTCCAGGGCCCTCTCCTGTTTGGCATCTACTTCTCAGAAGTCCAGACCAACAGAGAAGGACTCTGGATGACAAAGTTCACTGATGATTGCAAGCTAGGAGTCATTATCAACTCCCCAAGTGATGCAGACATCCTACAAAAGGGCCTTTCTGAGACCAATGACTGATGTTGGAACCATGGCCTGAAGCTTAATGCCAAAAAACGTGTTATTATCCCCTTTAGAAAAAACTTAGTTCCCATAAATTACCATGTTGATGGGAGCCCACTGAACACTGAAGGGGCCATAGGAGATCTGGGCACCCAGGTCGACAGCCACCTCACCTTCAATCACCACATTGCCACTGTGCTCAGAAAGTCCTTATATGTGGCACATCTTATAACCAAAGGTTTTGCATCCAAGAAGAAAGAGGTCATCATCCCTCTCTACTCATCCCTCATTAGACCAGTCATCAAATATAACACCCCATTTGGCATGTACCTGACCATACACCTACAACAGCTGCTGAGGCCACAAAAGTACCTCACAAAAAGGATCCTAAGCCTCAAACACATGTCCTACATGGACAGACTCAAGAAACTTCTGCTATTTTCAGTCTCTTATCATCTACTTAAAGGTGATCTCTGCAAGACTTACAAAGCCATGTCCAACCCAGCCCTACTTGAAATGCTATACCTAAAGAAATCCCAATCCCCCCATGCCAAACACTCCAGTGATCACAACCTCATTACCACAATTAACAGAACATGCTGGAGGGACAGGTTCATCTCCCAAAGACTGCCCATACTCTGGAATAAGCTTCCCATTCATTTCAAGCAGAGCAACTCGCTGGCCCTCTTCAAGAGAAATCTTGGTGAGTGGATGGGTAACAGAAAGCCCACTCCAAAGATCATTCCAGTTGCCTTACTGGATAAGGGGCACTGTGAACCAGCATCAGGTGGCATGGTGCCTGGGCAATGTTTTGGGCTAGGCTTTATAAGGCTCCAGGGCCATTAGCCTAGTACACAGCTATGAACCTATGAACGTATTTAGCTACCTTGTTTTAAATGCGGGCTTCTATGTCTACAATTAAGGTTCATTTGGATGCCATTTCAAATTTTCATAACAGTTTTGATGACCATTCCTTGATGTCTCATTGCCTATGCAAAATTTTTCTTAAAGGCTCTCTGCATTCAAAACCCACTTTCAAGGACCCTGTAGCTCCATGGGATTTGACCTTAGTCTTGCATAGTTTAGTTCAACAGCCCTTTCAGCCAGCAGCTACTTGCAACCTCAAGTTCTTATCTTGGACGACTCTCTTCCTAGTAGCTATCACATCTGCTAGAAGAATTTCAGAGTTACAGGCTTTATGTGTGAAACATCCATACATAATTTTTCACAAAGAAAGAGTATCACTCAGAACCAATCCCACTTTCCTTCCCAAAGTGGTGTCATAGTCTAATATCAACCATTCCATCTACTTACTGGTTTTCTTCCCAAAATTTACAAAGGAGAGTACTGTCTACACATTTTAGATGTCCACAGACAATTACGTTTTTACTTGGACAGAATGAAATCTTCTAGAAAATCTGACCAACTATTTGTATCATTTTCAGGACCCAGATTGGGCACGGCTATATCAAAGGTCACCTTGTCAAAATGGCTAAGAGACTGCATTACCTTTATATACGACCATAATAAACTCCACTTATTAACTACTGTATAGACTCATTCTACAAGATCTGTTTCAACTTCGGTTGTCTTCCGTTCCAGAGCTTCTATGGAAAACATATGTGGAGCTGCAACTTGGAGTACTCCGCTTACCTTTATCACTCATTACAAGTTAGACATGGTCTCCAGGGGAAGAGCATCCTTTGGCTATATGGTGCTCAGGAATAGGTTCATAGGTTCATACTAGGCTATCTGCCCTAGGGCATTTATAAGCCTAGCCAGAATGTGTTTGGCTTTCACCACCCATTTTAAATTTATTTTGCTATGCCCTTTTTCGAGGTTAGTATACTGTGCCTCTGTCTAACAGTGACACAGAAGTGATACCTGGGTAATCCTACGATCTCCCATCCACTCATCAAGATTCCTCTTGAAGAGAGTCAATGAGGGACTCTGCCTAACCTGGACTGGGATTTTATTCCAGAGTGAAGGGAGCCTCTGGGTTATGAATCTGTCCCTCCAGCATGTCCTATTTATTTCAGTGCTGAGGTTCAAGTCTCTCGAGCGAGTAGCTTGATGTGATTTGGATTTTCTGAGGTGCAGCATGTCCATTGATTCCGGGTTGGACATGGCTTTATACATCAGGCACAGATCGCCTCTGAACAGGCAGTATGCCACTGAGTAGAGCTGGAGTTTCTTTAACCGGGCAGCATATGGCATCTGTTTGAGCCCTTTGAGCCTCTTGGTGAGGTACTTTTGGGGTCTTTCCAGTTGCTGCAGGTGTCTGGTAAGGTACATCCCAAAAGGGGCATTGTACTCAATTATGGGCCTGATGAAGGATGAGTAAAGAGGCACGATGACCTCCCCTGATCTATATGTGAATCCCTTCATGATTAGGTGGGCTATATAAAATGTTTTTCTAACCACTTTGGCCACGTGGTTGTCAAATGAGAGATTGCTATCAGCTTGGGACCCCAGGTCCCTAATTACTTCTTCCGTACTTAATGGATTACCAACTATGTGGTAATTTGTGGGCACTTTGTTTTTGCCAAAGGGGATGGCTATACACTTTTTGGCATTTAGCTTGAGACCATGGCTCTGGCACCAGTTGTCTGTTTCTATGAGGCCCTTTTGGAGGATGCTTGTGTCGGCTGGAGAGTCGATTATGGCGCCCAGTTTGCAGTCATCCTCGAACTTGGTCAGCCACAGTCCTTCCGTGTTGGCCTGTACCTCCGAGAAATATATACCGAACAAGAGAGGTCCCAGGACTGAGCCTTGTGGGACACCACTTGTAACTGGTTTGGAGTCTGACATGGCTCCAGCAATTCTAACCATGTGGGTTCTGTCCTTGAGCCAGTTTGCAATCCATCTAGTGACATAGGGGTTTATATTTAAGTTGGTGAGCTTATCTATAATGCCCGAGTGGGGTATTGTATTGAAGGCTTTTGCGAAGTCCAGGTAGGCTGTGTGGACCACCTTCCTTTCGTCAATGGCCTTGGTGACTGTTTCAAAGAAATCAACCAGGTTTAAGAGGCAGGATCTGCCCTTAACAAAGCCGAACTGGGTAGGATCCAGTGTCTGTAGGTCCCCAATATCTTTATTTATGAGGTCCATGATGATCCTTTCCATAGCTTTGCAGACCAAGCTAGTCAGGCTTATGGGGCGATAGTTTCCAGGATCCATTGAGGCACCACCTTTATGGAGAGGGACCACTGTTGCTGTACGCCACTCTTTGGGCACATATCCTGTAGTAAGGCTGAGATTGAACAGTAGTTTTATGTTTGGGTTTAGCTCTTCTTGGAGTTCATGTAGGACGCAGCCCGGGACACCGTCTGGTCCCATTGATGCTGTGTGTTTTGCTTTGGAGAGGGCAGCTCTTACCTGAGCATCTGAGATGTCAGGGGGGCAGCACTCTGCTGGGATAGATATTTGCCCTTTTGGTGGGAGGGGAGAAGTTTGCGCTGAACCTGTCAGCTAGGATGTTGGCAATGTCTGTGGGTTCGGTGTATTTTTTGTCATTTTGGACTAATTCTGAGCATATCTGGGAATTACCACCCAGGTTCCTAACATAACTAAAGAAAGCCTTGTGATTATCCTTAGTGTCCTGTGCAATTTTTCTCTCGAAGCTGGCCTTAGACAATTTTATGAGTGCCCGTAGTTTTTTGCTAATACTGATCAGTGATGCCTTCCCTTTTTGGGATTTTGCTCTATCATTTAGTAGCTTCCTCCTTCTATTGTATAGTTTGTTTATGACTGGGGTCCACCAGTCTGCCTTTGGAGGATTGGGTCTTGGTTTTATTTGGGAAGGTGTTCATAGAATGCGTTTATAAAGGATTCTGTGGTCTGGGCCATATTTTCCACAGGCCCGGGGGCTTTGAAGGATTCCACCTCGGTTTTGAGGAGTGTGAAATTTGCTTTAGAGAAGTTTTTTACTGTGGTTTTCTGGGCAGGGGGTGGGGTCGGGATGAGAATATCCAGTGAGATTAGTTCATGGTCTGATCTTACCAGTGAGGGATACACTTCTGGTCTGGAGCATAGAGTCCCCATGTTGGTGATGATCAGGTCCAGTATGTTTTCCCCTCTTGTGGGAGTGGTAACAAGTTGTTCCATAGCATTTGAGTTTATAAATTCTAGGAACCTTTGGGCTAGGGTGTTGGAGCTAGAGTAATGCTCCCAGTCTATGTTTGGGTAGTTGAAGTCGCCCAATATAATAGTGTTTGGAGAGACCTTCATATTTTCCAGTGTTCTCAGGAAGGCCGAGTGGGGTTCCTGGGTTTGGGAGGGTGGTCTGTAGCAGGCTATAAACTGGAAGGCAGTTTTACCCACTGTTAGTTGCACATGGTCTTTCTTAGGGCCTCCCAAGATTTAAAGTAGCTAAGGACTCTGTCCCATTAGTCAGGAATGAATGAAGATTGAAAACATCAGATAAAGAAGTTATGTTCTTAACCATAACATTCCATCTGTGTCATCGATTTTCATTCATTCTTGACATCCCACCCTCCTGCCCCCTCCAAAAGACTCCTGGAGGTCTGGACCTAATCCTGGGATGTTATAGGGTTATACCTTAGACAGGGCTTCTGTATTTTCTTAAATACTAGGCAAACTTGATCTGAGGTAATGGGGAGAGAGGAGTTGTGGGCAGAGCGTTAGCTCGAAAGTTTTTGGCTGGTGTGAGCTATGTATAACAGCCAAGTTAGTTCCGAGAGGTTGGAACCAAACCCATCAGTCAAGAATGAATGAAGATCGACAACACAGACAGAACATTATGGTAAGAACATAACTTCTTTTTTTATTCACCTAACTAATTTGTTTACTATTACAATTTTGCCTATATGTAAAGGTAGGTTCCACCACTAGCCTGTTCTTCAAATCTACATTGAATGCCAATTCTCACTTTCTTTTCATAACAGATTTATCAGTTGAATCAGAAGTGAATGACAGAGTCATTGACTTCACCCCTACTGCTTGCTAATTGTTTCTTTGTAAAATAAATAAATGAATAAATAAAATAAAAAATGAGCAGTCAGGATGAGATGAAATGTTGTTCTCCTACCTTGCTAATTTCTTCTGCTATATCTTTTGTCAGTTTCCTTGGATTCCCCCTTTCATTTAACATCACAATTTAAAAACCAGTTCTTTATAAAAATGCACATCAGTACAGGTGAAAAATGGGAAATATGCACCATATGGCCATTTACTAGTCTTTCTACTAACAATAAGGGAGGCAGCTAATAAAATGCAGTATAAATTACTGAATGAGAAAAAAGGGGATGAGGATGGATGGATGGATGCATTACTGAATGTCACTTTTCTATACATAGGTGACTAAAAGTATAAATCCTCAATGTCATTCATTAACATCACAACTAAAAAAAATAATTTTGTTGTTTGCATGTATATGTGCATGTGTGTGTATGTGTCAGTCAGTATGTCTGTCTGCATAGTTATTTTCTATACACTATTTGTACACATCATGCCTCTCTTGTGAAATGTTTTACATAGAGAAAACTGAAAGAAAATTAAATGCTAGAATAAGTAAACACATAAGTGAAAGTAATGAAAAATTAAAACATTGCATTAAGTAAACACACTTTGACATGCAGTAATTCGAATACATTTATAGTTTGTGTTTTGGTAAAAATAGCCAACATAAGAGCAGGGTACTGGGATTATAAACCTGAATATGGAGAACTGGTGTGTCAGCTTTGATTAAATGCTACACAAACACCTGATATAAATGACTCAGTTTTTTATTATAACTGTTCTTAAACTTATAGCAACTAACTTATAAAATTTGTTTTTCATTTGTTGCTATTTTTATATGAATTTGTTATTGAAGTGATGTTTTAAATTCATATTCATTTATCTATATAAATACAATGTAAGAATCATTATTAAATTTGTGTTTAGTGATTTAATGTCATAAGATATGATGACATGTTTAGAATGATGTATATTTATTTGCTGCAAATTGTGCTGCAATGCATTCTGATTAAATCCTTCTAATAAATGAAGGCACTTAACTATTAAATTAACTTCGTGAGCATTGTGTAATTTTTGGCTGCTGGTCTTGATTTCTGCTGAGGAACAACTGTGATTCTTCTTATGGTTCTTGTTTATACATCTGAAATATGACAAGAATTAATTTTTGTAGCAATAATATGTAAAGCATTTGGGGTGTCATCTAGGAGGAAATCATTATATTTCAGACTAATTGCCACCAAAACAAGGTGGAGTCTGATCACTTTTCTTAAGCAACATTCTTCACCTGCACTATTGAACACTTTTCCTTTGTGACGATGATATACTAACATCATATTTCATGAGCTCCAGCTATAAATCGTGCTGGCAAGTTGTCAATTTCAGTTTTTCTTGCTTCTTGAAACTGGTGGCCACATCAGTTTACTGCAAAATAGATGATAAACCAGGTGATCCTACATTTCATTTATTATCTGTTTAAGTATTTAACTATGCTTTCTTTATTATTTCTAAGAACGCACCACTTTCAAGTTTTTTATAAGTATCTTATTGATGTTTAATGTTCTCCAATTAAGGCTTTTTGCAGTGTTTTTAGTAGACAAACAGTATAAAAGAATTTTCATTCACATTTGATAGCTATACCCTCATATAAAACAGCTAGCTAACTACTAAATTAAATTTAAAGGCATTATAAGCATGACAAGTTGTGGATCTGTAGAAGAGGGACAAGTCTAGAGTCTTTAAACACACTTTAGCAGTTAGATGTGTTGCCCCTTATCTGAAAGAATGAAAACTAGAAAAAGTGGTACAGCAACTCACATATAAAGACTCCCTGTAGAGATAAGTAACCTTGCTAAATTAGTGGAAGAATAAAAGCTACTGAGGTCAAATCCCAGCGGAAAAAAATAGCCAAAAGAGCTTGGACACATCTCACCTCAAGACGGTATTCAAAGAGATCTAAATCTGAAACTATCAATTGTTTCTTTGTCAGTTATCCTACAATTGCTTGGAAGGAGAAGTTGTATTTTGATTTATATTTTATTTTTCACCTTTGATTTTCACTGTTTGTTGGAAGAAAGGAATAGATTGTAGACAGGCAAACTCTCCCAAAGGGCCTTGTCAGCTGTAAATTCATACAAATTGTAGACAGAACGTTCCAGAGCGTATCTGAAACCATCCAGTATTATTTTGTGATTTATTGGGCAATTGTTTGATAGTAGATCTGTTATGATTTATATTTTATTTTTTTACCTCTGATTTTTACTGCTATAATAAGTCACTACTGTGAGCGATAGTGAGCAGGAGCTATTATGTGCATTCACACATGACATAAAGAATGTCCAGCATTTTAGCCTGATTGGCACAACAGGTAAGGTAGGCCAGAATGACTATGTTATGACTTGCTTTCTGTTGTACAATGTTAGCTCAGTGTACTTAATTTGACATTTATTTGCATGTCATTTGTGTGCTTTTCTCAAAAAATGTGAGTTAAATTAGTCATTATTTTAATTTCTTTGAATTCTGTAGCCACTGATTTCATTTTTTTTCTTTTAAAATTCTTTAATATAACTGTTAGCAGCAGAGTATAGATTTTTTAAATGACCATGCCATAAACAATTTGCTGAAGTATAAGTATCTTTCCCATTCTACTAAATGATGTGTACATATAAAGGTAACACCTGATAACATTGGAGACTTGTCTTCTTTTGTCAAAAATTGGACGATTTGCTTACTGCTGTTGATGGTAAATCTAGACACACTGAAGATGGTTACACTTGTGTAATTTTCACAGCTTGGAAAATGTTATTACATACATTAAAGACTGGGCTGATGAGATAAATAATATTGTGCCAAGCATAAAAAGAAACATTTAGGAAAGGAAGTGACCTCTACTGGTAAAAGCTAGACCAACCCCTATTAAATGTGATACAACTGCTGACAACTTTGGAATTCAGGATACAACTACTCAGCAATCTAAGGAGTCAGACCACATAGAAGAAAAGTAAAAAAAGAAAGGAAGAAAAGGATACATTTCCAACAAATACCTAGGAAGAAAAAGAAACTGATTAATGTCTGTAATGCAAAGAGAATAGCCACTAAGAAGGACACTTTTGTTAGGTAACACACATATTACAGAGAATGATAACATTGTTCAATCACAAAACATTCTGTTTGTAGAAAATTACATATTTTTCCCAACAGAGGATGTAGAAAAAAGAGGCAAGGGGGAAGACTGAAAGGAAGAAATCTAAATCAAACCTGGAAGGATTAAATAACATTACTATAAGAAAAAAAGCTGAAAGATTGAAATTGATAAAATGACTAAGGCTGTGAAAAGACAAAGACAGCTAGATGAGAATTGTATTCTTGAAAATGAATTAAGTGGTGAAACAGTATGATTAACAACAGTAATGGTAATAAAGATCATCCTATTTTAATAACTGAAAGAACAGACATTAATGAATTGGAAGTGGGAGATTCTTCAGATCTGTTCAGAAATGATGCACTAGTAATTATCAACTCAATTATTAGAAGAACTCATACTTACATTTGCAGACAGGCTAATGCACATTAAATAGTGCTTGCCAGGAGAAAAAAATGCAGGATGTGAGCAGAGCCTTAGAATACCATAATGTAAAGAAGTATAGAGCTGTTTTTATTTGTGTTGGTTCAAATGATTTCATCTTCAAGGACTCATTGAGCTTTAGTAGGGAACTCACTGCTCACTTAGATAACATAGCTTGTGCTGTTGTTGAGCATATTTTGTACAAATCACATATAGAGAGGAGTGTTAGGTCATTGTGAATGAAAAGTTAAAATATCTACAACATTCAAACCTAATTTTGGGGACACATGTATTTAGATAGGAGGGAATGTACTTGTCAAGATGAAGGAAGAACATTTTTTGAAAAAGATATAATGCAGTATTTGACTAACACAAGATGGGATTTTTGCAAGGTCAGAAATTTTACAGTTTATAGATACAAAAAAATTGATTTATCTGTGCTGGTTGTTAATGCAAGCAGCTTTAGTAATAAAGTTCATTGTACTGGAACATTTGCTATATTCACATAAAAATGCTGATGTTATTGCTTGTGAAACATGGTCAAAGAGCAGTGACTGGAAATTGATTCTTTCATTGTAAAAGTATTTTATTACTATAACAAGCATTATAACAAAAAATCAGGTGGAGGTGTTATGATAAGGGCTAAAAGTTGTTATGAGACCCATCATTATGACATGTTTGATGACAGCACCAATACTGTAGATTGTGTGACTGTGAAAATAAAGACAGCACTGGAACATATTACAATTGCTAGAGTGTATAAACCACCAAAGTCATGTACTAATGACCTAGAGAAATTCATACATTTCTTGCATGAAACCTAGAAGGTGAATATAATAGTATCTGGGGACCTTTGCCCGAAACAGACTGGTGTAATATTGATTCTACAACACTAAGAAGAAAAATATTTACAATGTATGTTCAGGAACAACAATTGTTGCTTATTGTAAACAAACCTACTAGAGAATGGAACATACCAGACATTGTGTTTCTGAGGAGGTGATTGTTACTTCATGTCAGGTTTTACCACCTTTGATGTGCAGTGATCATGGGGTTATAAAGGTTAAACTACTGCTGGACAATTCTGCCAAACTGAAATCTAAACCAAAGCAGAGAAGATTAATAACAGACTATATAAAAGTAAAACAGTCACAATGTAAAACTAACCAGAGCCATGCATTAAATGGAAAGGATGCAGAAGGAATGTGGCAAGTTTTGAATGGGAAATTAAATGCAAAAAAAAAAGTTTAACAACAGGATGTAGGCATACAAGGTGAGGTAGATATTCTTCCATAAGAACAATATACTTTATTAAGATGAGAGATAAAACAAATATAAGAAATGAGGTCAAACTATAACTTTGAAATCTGAAATAAACTAAATGGGCAGAATAATTAAACATAGTATGAGACATCAGGAAAAATTATATAAAGATATTCAGAATAATAAGAATCCATTTTACAGACATATAACGTGGTATGAGTAAAGATATAGAAATTGATAACGTGTGCATAGATTCTAAAATTTATTTTTCAACAGAACCGGTTATAAATATATTTGCAAAATCTTATTTAAAATAGCTAGGCTCCATAAAAGAGGTGATAAATTATGCTAGTAACATCCAGACAACTTCAGATACTGAAATTAAACTAGATTATACAAAAAAGGAACTTTGCAAACTGGACCCAAAAAAGCACAGGGAGGAGATGGAAATAGCAATAATGACATGAGAATATTTCAGCATGAACTCACTGTACCATTATATCTATTATTCATTAGGTCATTTATATATGGGGAGATTCCCTAGAGTTGGAGGAATTCATTTACTAAACCTATCCTTACGGTAAATAGGAATATGACAAAACCAGTTATATAGACCCACACATTTGCTTTCATGTTGGGAAAAAAATAATGGAGAAGGTTATATTGAATAAATTATTGTCATAACTGGAAAAGTTGGGACTTAAAATAATATATCAGCATCCATATGTTGAAAACAGAGCCATAATTACCTGTACTATGATGTTCTGTAATAACGTAATAAAAGGTGTAAATGAAAAATTGTCAGGTAGTGTATATAAACTAAACTAAAGCCTTTGACTGGGTCAGTAAATTAGAGCAACTGTATTTACAAAATCTTATGCAAAACAGTTTGGCTCCACAAAGGGTATGATGAGCTATTCTAGTGATATCTAGGTAACCTCAGATACCAACATCAAAATAGATTATACTGAAAGGAACTATGTAAACAGGATTCAAACAAAGCACTAGGAAAGATGGAATAAGTAATAATGACCTGTGAAACTTCAGCAAGAACTTACAATACCACTATATCTCGTATTTCCTACATCATATAAATATGGGGAGATTCTTCAAGACTGAAAACATGCACTTATTAAACCTGTCTTTAAGGGGAAGGGGGGTAGGACAAACCCAGAGTCATATAGACCCTTAAGTCTACTTTCATGTTGTGGAAAATTTATGGAGAAGGTAATATTGGAAACTTTATTGCCAGAACTGGAAAAGCTGGGACTTGAAACCATATATCAGCATGCAGATATTGAAAATAGATCTATTACCACCTGTAACATGATGTTTATACAACAATATAATAAAAGGGGTCTCTATTAGAAACTCAAGAGATAAAAAGAGTGAACATTCTCTTATCAAACACTGTAAGCCCTAAGCACTAAATATCGAAGACACGGAACAGAGATTTTTTTCCCAGGGAAAAAAAATCACTGGGCTGTTTTTGGGACTTTGCCATTTGCTCCACTGTGGTGTGATCACAGAGTTGGTATATTTAAGTGGGGGTGGGGTGGGGGGCACAGCCCCCACATTGGGATGTGTGGTAGGTGAAGCCCCCCCACTTTATTTCATGTTTGGATTTGGGTTTTTTTTGTTTTTTTGTTTTTTTTTTGCAGAGCAGTGATTTTTTTCGCTAGTAAAAAATCGCTGTTCCATGTCTTCAATATTTAGTGGTTTTGGCTTTGAATGTTTGATAAAAGAGTGTTTGCTCTTTTTATCTTTTGAGTATATGATATAGACCCAATAAAAGCTATGAATGAAAAGCTGTGCTCTGATGTAATGTATATAGATTTAACTTCAGCATTTGACAAGGTCATACACAAAACACTGATGAATAAATTAGAACAACTAGGTATTGATGTACCCTTGATAAGATGGATATCCTCATGGCTTACAAATAGGACATGGCAAGTATCATACAGCAATTGGACAGATGAAATTCTTGGTTACAGAATGTCCCATAGGGCTCTGACCTAGGCCCTTAATTGTTTAGAGTGTATCTTTCAGATCCATCTTTTTCATCTGAGGTGTTCTACATTTGTAGGTAGATGACCTGAAATTGGGTACATGTGTTGCAGATAGGGCATGTCTGCAAAATAACTTGACTAAATTAACCATTTGGACACAGGAGAATAATATGTTGATAAATACATAAAAACACTAACCATATGAGATTTGGGAAACATAAATTAAAAGGTGAATATTTAATACAGTTGAGAGTGATTGAAACTGTAGATTCGTTTAAGGACCTGGGTATATGGGTAGATCCAGCTTTGAGTTTTTCTAATCATATCAACGAATTGTTTAATGATAGTAAAAGAACTATAGGTTGTATAAAAAGATTTATAAAGTCTAGGAAATTAGAAATCATGAAGTCATGGTTTGTTAATTACATTAGACCCAGACTTAAGTATGGAATAACAATATGGAAACTTTATAAAAATGCAAGTGTGAGTAAACTAGAAAGAGTATAGCGGAAGTATACCAAGAGCATTCATGGATGTGAAAACAAGTTATTGTGAAAGACTAAAATATCTGAACGTGTACAATGTCTCTTATAGATATTTAAGAGGTGATCTTATTCAGGTATACAGGACATTTAGAGGCAACTATCCCTGGGAATGTTCAGGGTTATCAAAAAGTAGTAGAGAATCATCAGACAACCCATGTAGAAGATTCTATAGGAATGAGAAGTGTACTAATTGGTTCTCTGAGAGAGCAGCTGATGCATGGAACAGATTACCAAACTGCATTAAACAAGCACAAGTTCAGATATTTTTAAAAGCAGCCTGGACACTTATTATGGGAACAACTGTTTTGATATATTAGCAGGCTAGAAGGTCATTAATGCCTGTGCTTGAAATATTTGTATGTATGTATGTATGTAACTAGGTAGTAATGTAATCCTGATAAGATGTTTAGCTGCATGGCTTACAAATAGGACATGGTACGTATCATACTGCAATCAAACAAGTGAAATTCTAGGTTACAGTCAAGGTGCTCTGTCCTAGGCCAATATTGTTTAGGGTGTATCTTCCAGATGTTCTTCATATTGATCACTGCTGCAGTAGCCTTAGCTATATGGGTTATGTCCTACCAAGGGTATAACAGCTGGCCAGATTCCAAAGCTTCCATGCACCCAAACTATCAGGCAACTTGAGCTGAGCTGACCAAAATACAAGTTTGGCTGTGAATCCCTTCATCACTTTACTGCAGCCAAAAAGTACACTCCTCTAAGGCATTTGAGGATCGATAGTTAGCTTTTGCTTTTCTTTGCTAAGCAGATAAACTTCCTTTTGGGGGAAAAAACTTCAATTTTTTTAAATTTATTATAGTTTTATTACCTTTCTATTCAAGAAAGTTATTTTAAGCTGGGGTGTTGTGTTTTAATGGACTGTTTTGAGAATATAACATTCTTTTAAGTGGAGCACTCATTTTTTCTGTCAGCTTTAAAATAGTGTAAACAAACTGAAGACATGTTTTCTGTGATGAAATTGTGTTTATTTTTCAGTTGTGAAGATGCCATACTGTTTTAAAGTGCTTTTTACTGTGTTTTTTTTTTTTTGCCGTTTGTCTTCTCTGGGAAAGAGAGACTACTTTCGGCTTGACCATTGAACAGATTGCCAGTCCCACAGTTGATCCTTCTTCCAGCCACAAAAAGGAAAAGTTAAGCAAACAGCTTTTGCCACCACAGTAGGCTAACAATTTTCCTCAGCCACAGGGAGTGACTCTGCTGTGACCATTTGCTGTACCTCAGACCACTCACTTTTTACCCTGGGTCCATCTGGTGTAGAACCTGCAGCCACTATGGACAGGGGTTATCCACATCCTCGATGGCTGCTGAAGTCCCCTCAGTGGGCAAGGGAGAGCCACTCTTGTCAGTCCTGGGAGAGGGAAAATGGAAGGTTTCCTTGTTGTGTCAGAGTGCTGTTCTTATCCCTGAGGAAGCAGCAGATGCCATAACCTGGTTGGCACCAGATTTCCTGTCAAACAGTCTATTTCTCAAATATCTTTGAATAGGAGTTTACCAAGACTGGCTCAGGGTTTAATTCAGGCTATTATACCAGCTGCGGTGGTGCAGCGGTAGCGTTGTTGCCTCACAGCAAGAGGTTCTCCTGTTCGATTCTCGACTGGAGTGCCTTCTGTGTGGAGTCTGCATGTCCTCTCCACGATCGAGTGGCATTTGAAAGACATGCGTGAATGGGTGTGCCTTCGCTGAAGGTTGGGCGTCGGGCTGGCAACTCGGCACCACAAAATCTACTGCCAATCATTAGCGGACCGGGAAAAGCCAAAAAGACAAACAACAACAACAATCCTTCTTGCAAAGTAGTGTCTGGTAAAAGAAAGAGGGATTCCTCTTTTCCTGAAGAGATTCAAGATTCTGAATCTGAACAGGAAGATGCAGGGACAGATTCAGGATTTTGTCCTCAGACTTCTGATTCAGACTCAGAGGAGACCTCTGTTTTTGATTCTCCATGTAGGGGTTTCTCTTTCCCTGAGACTATTGCTAGAATGTGCCAATGTTTTCAGTGGGAGAACACTGAAGTTTCTCACTCCCTTGGAAAATACCATGAGTTGTTACAGAAGTATTTTCCAGAACCTACACTAATTCCTCCTGTTCTGTCTGCTTTAGAGGATGTGTGTCTTACTGCTTGCAGTTTTTCTGATAGTCAGTTAGCTCTCCATAAAATGGCAGATAGGATGTATAAGGTTCCTCAGTTTTTTTTTTTACATTTTTATTCACTATTTCCAAACCTGAGCCGACAGCTATAGCCTTAGTTGACCCCACTGCTTTTAACCACTTAGTTAATTCCAATCCTACACTTTATGATAAGGATGGGAAAATTATTGATAGGTATGGGAAAAAAGTGCATCCTTCTGCAACTTTGATTTTCAGAATTTTAAATTGTCAGGCTCATATGTTAAAGTTTGCTCTGACAAATTGTGAAATGTATTAGGAATGTTTTTTCTACAGTTTGTTATCATGAAGAAAAATCTGCTTTAAATAACTTATTCTCTGCTATTGCACAGGTCACTACTCATTGTTTGCATTTTGTGTATGAATTTGTTAATACTTCTTCCAAGGATACTGGTACTGTTTTAAGGACGTTTGCTTGGCTGCATACTCAAAACCTCCTAGATGATGTAAAAAAATGAGATTTTAAATTCTACCTTGGATAGAGTTTTAGTGCTGCAGAGGTGATCAAGGGGAAGCTGATCCATGGACTCACTAAGAGTTTTCAGCTCTGCTTGTCCAGTTTTTCCAAGGGATTTTCTTTCTTCAGATCCAGTTTTAGCCAAAAAAAAAAAAAATAAACAGTCTCAACAGAATTCAGGTAAACAGATGATGTGTTGTTAGTCTCGCCTTTATTCTCACTGATGGGTCTCATCCAATCTATCAGATCCATCTCAGCCATTTTAAAAGCTTAAGGTCTTCAGCAAAGCTCGTGGGCATCTTTCCTTACCTGTAATACAACTCCCTAACTCCTCAGAATTTGTTTGCTGCTCTGCGAAGGAGGTTCACTAGCAAGCTCTGGGCTAAGTGTTTCTTTTATTTTCATTGTATCTTTACTGTTAAACTTGATTTTTGGTTAGAATTTTTATTTAACTATTTCTATACCCTTACCCTGTTTTTTTAAAAGTGTAGAATGAGTGTTAATTCCCTTTAGTTTCCCTTGTTAGCATCCATTTAAGTTAGAGGACGTCTAATTAAATTAGAGGATGTCTAACCAACGTCCATTTTAGTTAGATGTTTTTTCTCCCCCCTCTCTGTCTATCCGCCTTTTCTCCCTTTTTCTTTATCATCTGTTTTACTCAGAGGAAGATTATTTAACAACAAAAAAAAAAACTTCCTATTCTTTCCTATAATCCCTGTGTTCTACTAAGTTAGAGAACTGTCTGTTGTGTTTGTGTGAGTGTGTCTCTTCATTCCCCCTTAATTATCATGTCTCAAAAGGAGGGAAGCCTCTTGCTTCAAAAAGATAAATGTGAAAAAAATGCCCCTTAGCGATTCATACACTTTATGTGTTTATTGCTTGGGGCCTCTTCACCTGCAAGAGTCATGTTCAGTTTGCCATGGATTTAATCAGAGGGCGCTCATGGTGTGCAAAAATAAGCTAATTCTGAAGGGGATTTTAAAGATCACCTTTTCTGAGGCTGTATCTTCTGAGTCTTCTTCAAAATTAGAGAAATCTTAAAAACGTGTTTCTTCGGCTCCAAAATCTTCTTCGGAGCCAAAGCAGAAAGTGCCTAGACTGTTGGCGGAACCCTTGGAGCCAACAGCTGAAATTGGATCCAAGACTTTCTCAGAGCAATTGAAACCCTCAGCTCTGAAGTCTACCTTGCCTACTGAATTTTGGTAGTGGAGCTGATCTCCTTCCTTAGAACTGATCCCTTCTCAGCTCCCATCACCTTTTTTGGCAAGATCAAGATCTCCTACTCTTTCTACCGGTCCATCAGGAGTCTGTTAGATGAAGATGTGGATAGGGTGGTGCAGATACTGCTAAAGATACAGGCCTTGGCCAAATTATTATTGGACCCAAACCCAAAGGAATCGGATCAGACGCAGTCCTCCCCCTTGGCACCTGTCCCTCTTCCGATCTGTCCTTTGTTTTCGGACCTAGAAGAGTCCGACATCCAGCTTGTGTCTGTATTGGATCTGGGACCTTTAGGTTCTTTGGATCTGATATCTGCCCCAAGTGTCTCCACCCAGTTGCAACAGGAAACCTCTGGGAGCCTACCTCTGCTTTGGAGCTTCTGTCTTCTGCTGCAGAGATGCCTTCAGCTCAGACAACCCTTTTGTCAGATCCAGGGTGTTCAGGGCGGACTGCTTTTGAAGTCATGAGGGTTCTGACTGCTTCCCAGTCTAAGACACAGCCCCCCTCAGATCTTCTTCCCAGCTCTGCACAGGTGTCTTTGGCTTCTCACGTTCCCTCTCCACAGGACCACAGAGACCCCAGGCCTCAGGATGTCCAACAGAGACTCCCCCTCTTTTGGAACCTCTCCAGAATATTCCACTGAGGAGGTTCCTCAGAAGAGGACCTGCAAGAGGAAGCATCTTGACTCCATGGAGGAGGGATACTGACCACAATGAAGCAGAAGGATCCCCACTGTCACCTCTTGAAGATGCCTCCTTTGGAGACATCCTGGAAATCTTAAAGGAGAAAGGTGACTGGCAGTCCATATCCTCTTTGGCTGAGGAGTCAGTTTACCTGAAGACCTTTGGGTTTTGCCCTTCAACCTCTAGGGTGACCCCCTGCGATGAGCTTTTTGAGTTAATCTCTCAGAAGGCTTGGGAGACCCCAGACTGAGTAGAACCTACTGCTAGGAGGCCAAATAAATACATTACAGCCCCTAAGCCAAGACTGCTTTAGACAAAAGGTGTAGCAATTGATACCATGGTCATGGCAGCAGCCACCAAAAAGGAGCTATCCAAGACCAGTTCATCTATCCATCCTCCAAATAAGGATTCCAGGACCATGGATAGGCATGGGAAGCATGTGTTTTCATCAGTGACCTTTGCCTTATGGTCACTGAATTACCTTACTCACTTCACAAGATTACAGAGGGACCTGTTAAAGGAATTGTCAGCCTCCCTGCAAAGAGCTGTAGCTGACACAGTGGAAAATAAATTCAGTGGTCAGCTTGCCACCCTCAAGTCAGTTGTCAGCACATCCATCAGGCTTATATTGTATGCAGCAGATTGAATGAGTAGGCTGGCAGGTTCAGGTATTTCTCTCAGGAAGCAGGCCTGGATGTGCCTTTGAGGTTTTGCAGAGCCCTTCAAGTCTTCCTTCATTAACACCCCTTTTGATGGCTCTTCTCTTTTTGGGATTAAGGTTAAAGAGATGCTTACCAGGTGTGAACAGGAAGGCAAGACCTTATCTGCCCTTGGAGTGTGTTTTTCTACATGTAATAGACCCTTCCCCAAAGGTCAGAGAGGTAGTGGAATAATGTGGTTCAGAAAGTCACAAAGGTCTTTCCAGGATACACAAGGTGGAAGTTCCCCTAGAGGCAGAAGGGGGAAACAATAATGGAAGATGCCGTCCTCGCAACAGGGGACGCTCACATAATCAGGGCTCCAGAGTGTCTATCTTTGGTAGACCCTTCCAGCACTCCTGAAGGAGTGCCCGATTGCTCGCCTCTGGAGGCAGTCAGGAAGTGATTGTCCCTGCACCACAATACCTGGCAAAAGTTAACAAATGGGTGCAGGATATAATATCCAGAGGATGCATCATATCCTTCTCTTTTCCCACGCCTGTAAACAAGTCAGTTCTAGATGTTCCACCCAGTCAAAAGGAACAAGCAGCATTAGAAATCCAAAAGTGGCTAAGAAAAAGAGTCATCCAAGAAGTCCCCATAGATCAGAGAGGATCCAGAACTTACTCAAGATTCTTTTTAGTTCCAAAGAAAACAGAGGACTGGAGACCCATTTTGGACCTCAGCAATCTGAACGAATCTGTGAAAAAGACCAAGTTCAAGATGGTAACATTGCAGTGGATACTTTCATTCCTGGAAAAAGATAATTGGATGTGCTCTGTAGACCTCCAGGATGCATACTACCACATTCGAATGGAAAGGAGATCCAGAAGGTACTTGCACTTCCGGCTAGTAGCCAGTCACTTCCAGTTTTGAGCTGTACCCTTTGGTCTCACTACAGCCACCAGAGTGTTCACCAAGTGCATGGCAGTAGTGGCAGCTCACCTGAGACACTGAGGATTCCAAGTGTTTACATATCTGGAAGACTGGCTCATAACTCCCTGACCAGGCATCTTCTGCTACAAGCCAGGGACTATACTCTTCATCTCTGTTCCTCCCTAGGTATTACCATAAACTATGAAAAATCTGCTCTAGGGCTATGTCAAGACTTAATCTTTCAAGGAACAGAGATAAATACAACTACATTGATAAGAAAAATCCCTCAAGACAGAGTAGACGATCTCCACCATTACGTAAGATTGTTAATCAGGAAGACGGGAGTCTCTTCAAAACTGGTTCTTTAGGTACTGGAGAAAATGGCTGTGTCAATTGTACTCATTCCGCTATCTTGTCTTCATATGAGAAACCTTCTGTGGTTACTTTCCACACAATGGTCAATCCTGGAACTTCCAAGATCACACAAAATCATGATAACAAATTCCTGCAAAAAGGATCTCCAATAGTGGATTCACTCTCCCTTAGTATCTCAAGGCCGTCAATTCATTACCCCCTCAACCCCAAGCCACAGTGACCATGTATGCTTCCCAGATAGGGTGGTGGGGGCATTATGTAGGGAAGATGGTTCAAGACAACTGGCAGCAACATGCGGCTCATTTGTACATAAACATCCCAGAGATGAGGGCGGTGCTTTTAGCGTTGCATGCTTTTGAAGACTCTCTCCCTCTAGGAATGATAGCAATCCAGTTGGACAATATGTCTGTAGTCTGGTACTTAAACAGGGGGAACCAGATCTTACCCCCTTTGTTGAGAAGCTCTGAGAGTCGGGCAATGCGCAATCCCCTCCAACCACTTTCTGATAGCAACACGCATCCCAGGGAAGTCCAGCGTGATTGCAGACAAATTGAGCAGAGCCATTTTATAGCCACTCAAGTGGTCCCTCAGTCAGAAAGTTACAGAATAGATCTTCTGGAAATGGGGCCAGCCTTGCTATGATCTCTTTGCATTGCCCATCAATGCCAAATGCAGCAACTACTTTGCCCTGATCACTACCATGGGGAAGTCACCAAGGGATGCACTTGTTTACGATTGGCTTCCGGGACTTCTTTGTTCCTTTCTTCCAATCCCTCTAATTCCCAAGTTTTTGCAGAAAGCAAGTTTGTTGCAAACAATAATCCTGATTGCCCCCTACAGGATTTGTGAAATCTGGTTCCCCTTTCTTCAGCCTCATCTACTCTACCTGACTCCTTAAGTGACCATCTTCCTATCTCCATTTTAAAACACTCTACCCAACTACACAAATCACACCTCTACAGAGACTGTCATAAACTGTCCAGCTTTAATACCTCCCAATTCAGCTCCTTACTGTCTAGTATAGACAGGTCCAATCTCAAGGAGATCCCTCTTAATGACGCAGTGAGTAAATTCAATTGTATCTTCTTAGACACCCTGAACTCCCTTGCCCCCTCTAGGAGAATTAGAATCAAATCCAGCTATGCCGTCTGGCTTTCTAAAGATACTAGATCCATAATGCATAAAAGAGACTCTGCTTGGAAAGCCTGGATCAAAACAAAAGCACCACCCATGCTACAAAATTATAGACAACTGTGGAATCTTACCAAGAAACAAATCAATAAGGACAAAAAAATCTTACTACAGCTCTACGCAAATCAATACCTTATCCAACCCTCGTAAGTTTTGGTGTACCATAAACAAAACTTCTTTCTCCTGGCTGCCTTTCCAGCCCCTCCCCCTTCCCAAATAAACCTCCTTCAGACATTGCTACCCTCCTCAGTAAGCACTTCATTGACACAATTCAAAAACTCTCCCCCTCCAGCTCTAACTCAACTTCCCTCCCTAAACCTCCTCATCCACCCAACACAAACCTCTTCTCCTTTCAGTCTGTTTCCACTTCCTACATTAAATCTCTATTTCTGAAGCTTAAACCCTGCTCTCCCTCCACAGTCTTCCCCCTTCCTTCCTCAGACTAGCTGCTGAATCTATAGCCTATCCTGTATCCATTCTAATCAATAGATTCATCCAAGAAGCAACTGTCCCTTTCTTATGGAAATCCTTCTTCACAATCCCTCTATAGAAAGGGGGAAACTCAACTAACCCATCCAATTACAGACCCATTGCAATTCTGTCCCCTTAACCCAAGATACTCGAAAAATGCATTCACTCACAGCTTATAAACTATCTCCTACAACAAAACCTCCTTACTCCCACTCAACACAGCTTTCTGCCAAACCATAGCACCCTGTTTTCTTTTACTCATACTATTGCTGAGGCCCGTGACAATCACCAACTCATATCCTGCCTTTTCCTTGACCTCTCCAAAGCTTTTGACACAGTCTCCCATCCTATCCTCCTATCTAAACTATCCAAACTCAACCTATCTCCTGCCTCCCTATCCTGGTTCTCCAGCTACCTCTTTGGCAGGCTACAATCTGTCAGATGGCTCTCATCCTGCTCTCCCTCCATTCCAGTCACAGCAGGTGTTCCACAGGGTTCTATCCTGGGCCCCCTTCTATTTAATATTTTTACCAATGAACTGTACATGTCCTGCTTCTCCAGCTACCTCTTTGGCAGGCTACAATCTGTCAGATGGCTCTCATCCTGCTCTCCCTCCATTCCAGTCACAGCAGGTGTTCCACAGGGTTCTATCCTGGGCCCCCTTCTATTTAATATTTTTACCAATGAACTGTACACGTCCTGCAAAAAATCAGCCCTAATCCAATATGCCGATGATTCAACCCTCATCTCCATCGCTAGCAATATCTCTGAATTCCATAAAGTGGAAAGGCTAAAACATCGAATACCAGAAGTGTGAAATTCAAAATCTCGCATTTCGGAGATTTTGAATTAGCAGTTCTGGTGTTGTGCTGTGTTCATGGATTGAGGTAAGTGTTTATGTTGTAAGGGTTTTGGGTAGGGGCTGTAGTGTGTGTTAGTGTGTTTTGTTACTGTGGTGTGTGTGTGCGAGGGGGATGTAGCTTGTGTGGTGGTGTTTTGTGTGTTTGTGTATGTAGTGTGACCTTGGAGTTAGTATATTTAAGTAGGGGGGTGTGGGGGGTGCAGGGATGCGCAGCCCCCCTGCTTGTACATAGGATTGGGTTGTGTGTCTGTTTGTGGGGAGGATGGTGTATGTGTGTATGTGTATGTGTGTGATGTGTGTGTAGTGTAGAAGTCGTGATTTTGAATTTTGCACTTCTGGGTGTTCAATGTTTTAGCCTTTCCACTGTATGGACTCGAGATTCTGAAATTCGATATTTCAGGATTTCGAGCATATTAACTGAATCCGTATATATATATCTATATATATATATATATATATATATATATATATATATATATATATATATATATATATATATATATATATATATATGGGTTACCTTTAGTTAATCGACAGCCTACTTCAGCGAAACCAACTTCACTGACAGGGCAGAACATCGATAAAGGGAGAGCCAACATTACCCACACAGTAAGTAACCATTTGGCCATCAACCTTAACTATGCCCCTTATCCCCACAGCAGTGCATTCTCTGAGTTGGAATATTTAGTAAGGGGGATGTAGGGGCCCCCCCACATAGAGGGAGGTTTGTTTTATTGGTAGTTGTTATAGTCGGTATGGCCAAACGGTTACTTACCGTGTGGGTAATGTTGGCTCTCCCTTCTCCCTTTGTCAATGTTCTGCCATGTCGGTGAAGGTGGTGGTTTCAATGAAGTGGGCTGTCAATTAACTAAAGGTAACCCATATATATATATATATATATATATATATATATATATATATATATATATATATATATATATATAAACATGTATAAAGCAGTTTTCCTTATATGAGTTGTCAGGGGCAAACAAGATATGAGGAGTTAGGGAGTTGCATTATGGGTAAGGAAGGATGCCCACAAGCTTTGTTGAAGACCTCGAGCTTTTGAAATGGCTGAGATATATTGGATCTGACCCATCAGTGAGAATAAAGGTCGAGATGGACAACACACATGCAATAAGAAATGGCAAGGGGGTTTTCCAAAAGAAGTCTCAAACTTCCCAAACCAAGGACGGTTCAACAAGTCTGAGTGACTCTTCAAGAGACCTTGTGACTCCTCTCACCCTGGCTCCTTTTCTCTTCCATAAAGTCTGAATCTCCACATCTCTCTTTGGTACAGATTGATTCAGACAAATAGTTTCTGACAATCATTCATCAGGATTACAAATGGGAGTGTAAGGAAATTTTTAATTTCCAAGGGGTCATTCCTGATCCTTCATATCAGACTGTTTTGTTTCCACCTCTTCATCATCACATGCTGTCCCAAGAAGTGATAGAACAAGTTCCTCCTTCCCAGGTGGAAAGGGTTTTTATTCAAGGATATTCCTAGTGCCAAACAAAGAAAATGTATGGAGACTAGCTCTGGATCTTTCTTTCCTAAATGTGTTTATGACTGTGCCTAAATTCAAAATGATGTTGTTTCACAACCTGTTACCTCTTCTTCCTCTTTCAAGTTTCCGGGTAACACTAGATTTAAAAGATGCTTATCATCACATCCCTATTCATCCAGACTTCAGATGTTTCTTGAGGTTTTGTGTGTCTGGAGCCCATTATCAGCTCTCTGCCTTACCCTTTGAACTACCTGCCGCACCAGGAGTGTTCACAATGTCTCTAGCTCCAATTATAGTTCATTGCAGGTTATAGGATATCTGCATTTTTCCATATTTTGACAACTTGCTAATGTTTGCATAAGCTGGGATTCTAAGAGAGCATTTAAAAGTCTTTCTTAACTCCCTCACACAGGATTGTGTTCCTGTGATGTTAACTAGACACCGCAGTTCAAAGATCTTTTCTTCCACAGGAAAAATAGATCTTTATTTAGATCTAGTTCTAAGGTTTTCCACTGCAATGGATTACCTCAGGATATTGGTTTCATGGCTACTTGCAGAAAAGCTGTTAGTGGCTTTGTGCCCAAACTTGTCTTATAGTCAGCTCATCTCAGCTCAAACTGCTTGACTGTTTGGGTATGTGGAAGGTGTCCTGAAGTTTTGGATCTGGCCGGTATTATATACTATACAGGGTATAACTATATAGCTTAGGCTACTGCAACAGTGATCATTTGAAAACCTACTGTTATGGTAGCATTACTTACACAACTGTACTTAATTAACTTATACCTACTGCATCATTTATGTCACCCTGTTCCTCATACATACAGGACAAGCTTTACAGACAAAGATTCCCTTTCAAACCTGCATCCAGTGCATTTTGAACCAAAACACATAAACTTTATACCATAATTTTCTCCAGCAATACCTCTATTAATGCTTTTATTCACATTGTTCTAGCCAAAGCTGCACAAATGATGTCTCTAAAGATGTGGCTGGATGAATGATGCAACGCCAGTGCAGCTGTGGCTGAAACTATCTAGAACATCATAGTTTTATAGTAGAATGCCATGCTATCAACCAAAGGGGTCGTTTTAATGCTAGCTATGCCTCCCAATAAAATTTGATGGGTATTGTTATGAAGAGTTTTGTGGGGTTATATTTAATTGGGCATGGGTAGTCTAGCATTTACAATGTTCCTCTCTCCAATAGAGACACAGATACCAGACCAGGGGTATATTCACAGTTCCCTAATGGTTGATCCAAGTTTCTCTTGAATAAGTACAAGGATGAACTCTGCTTCACATGGATGGGAAGCCTGTTCCAGAGAAGGGGGAGCCTCTAAAACACATACCTGTCCGTCTAACATGTCCCTGGATAGATTGTTCTTGATACTGTTTGTTTTGTGGATGTGTAATAGGACCATTAGTGCTGGATCAATGGATGATTTGTAGGCCAGGCATAGGTCACCTCTCAGCAACCCGTAGGACTCCAGATATAAGGACTAGGCTTTAAGGTGGTCTGCACAGGAATTATTTTCCACACCATATAGTCAGATACTCCCGTTGTTGTATATGGCTGACCTGGTACATTCTGAAGGGGGCATTGGTTTCAAAAACTGGTCTTGTGAGGGCCAAGTACAATGGAACAATGACATATTTGGATCTAGATACCATACCCAACTTGAAAGTTGTGCAACATTGAATGATTTCTTCACTACAGTAGACACTTTACCATTACCAGATATCTGACTACAAAGTCTACACTTATGGGGTATTGTCAATGTAGTAGTTTGCTGAGATGACCATATTTCCTGAAAAGAGTATGATGGCATTTTTGACACTGAGGTTTAGACCATGACTCTGGCCTGAGTTGTCAGGCATTTTTGGAGGAAATTTGTGTCTTGGGAGGATTTAATGACTGTACCCAATTTGCAATCATCTGCATACTTGGTCATCCTGAGGCCCTTCACATTAGCTTTGCCTTCAGCAAAGTAGATGCCAAACAGGAGCAGCCAGCACTTAGCCCTGAGGCACCCCACTAGTAACAGGCCTATTTATGAAGGAAAACTCCCCTATTCTTACTTCTTGGGTCCTGCTATAAGCTGGCTGGCTATCCAGTGGGTGATGTAAGAGTTTGCACCTTGTTTAGTGAGCTTTTCTACAATGCCTGAGTTGGCTATTGCATCAGATGCCTTGGCTAGGTCAAGGTAGGCAGTATGCATCATTTTGCCCTTGTCCATTGCTTTGGTGACTTTCTCAGAGAAGTCTACCAGGATGAGTAGGCAAGACCTGCCCTTGAAAAACCTGAACTGCTTTGGGTGCAGTGTTTGTAGGTTACCTATGCCATCATTTAGGATAGCCATGATTATTCTCTCCATAGCTTTGCATATTGGACAATGCCAGGCATCTAGTTTGATAATTTCCTGGGTCAGTGGATGCCCTGCCCTTGTGAAGTGGGATAACAGTTGCAGTCCTCCATATGTATGGCTTGAATCCTGAAGGCTGTAGTTAAATAATGTTTCTAGTGGTCCCTATAGTTAACATTTCATACTATTGAGGAGGATTCCTGGATATTCTTGGGACCTATCAATGCAGTGCTCTTGGTCTTGGAGAATGCCTTAAGCACCTGCTATCTAGTGATAGTTATGGGAGTTATGGATGTGGGTATTTCCTGAGTGGCATCTTGTAGGGGGTAATATTGGAGATTAATGTGTTGGCCAGAAGATTTACTATATCTTCTGGCACCGTATAAGTGGCACCATTTGCAATGAATACGGTGCATTGCTGTGTACTGTTTTTGAGGTTATGGACATAAAAAGCTTTGTGATTGTCCTTGTCCTAGCTCATTAATTTTACCTCATATTTGGGCTTTGGTGGACTTTGTTAACCCCTTGTTTAGGTTGATGGAGATTTTTTACTTTACTGGGCATTGCACCTCCTAAATATTGCCATGAATTTCTTTCTTTTGTTATACAACCTATTAATGCTTGGATTCCACCAGGATGGTCTGTTTATTTAAGCTGATCTTATAGGTTCATGGCTGATTACTAGGCTAACAACTACAAGGGCCTTTTTAAGCCTAGACATGCATCCCAAACCTCTGATAATTTCTGGTACCCTTGATATGTGTAAGGAGGGGCTTGGGAGATGAAACATTTACAAGCAGGGGCCTGGGAGATGAACCATTTACAGGTTCTTATGTCAATTAGAGACACAGGTGTCAAGCCAGGGATGAATTTCCTGTTCTCGATCCAGTTGTCCAAGTTACACTTGAATTTGGTCAGGGAGGAACTCTGCTTCACATGGATGGGGTGCGTGTTCCAGAGATGGGGCAGTCACTGGGATAGATACCAGTCTCTCCAGCAGGTCCTACTTATATCACAGGCAAGGTTTAAGTCTTTAGAATGGGTAATTCTGGTGCTGTTTGTTTTGCTGGTATGCAGGAGGTCCATCAGAGTGAGGTCTGGCAATGCTCTGTATGCCAGGCATAGATCTCCCCTCAACAGCCTATGGAGACAAAATACAGGGATAGGGCCTTGAGGCAGTCAGAGTAGGACATTTTACTTATGTCCTATATTCTTGTAGTGAGGAACCTCTTTGGATGTTCCATTTGTTGGATATGCCTGGTTAGGTACATACTAAAGAGGGAATGTACTCAGTGATATGTCTGATGAATGCCAAGTACAGTAGAGCAGTGACTTCCTTGGACCTAGATGCCATACCTTTTTTATAAGTTGCGCAACATAGAATGATATCCTCATTACTGTAGGCAAGTGATAGTCAAAGGCTAGATTACTGTCTATGCGTGTCCCTAAGTTCCTGACTACTGGGTCAACTGTAAGTGGTGTGTTGTCAGTATGATAGTTACCAGGAGTGGATGACTTCTCAAAGGATACTGTTATGCATTTTATGGCATTTAGTTTTAGTCCATGTCTCTGACATCAGTTGTTTTCTGTGTCAGCCCTTCCTGGAGAACATTTGTGTCGGTGTGGAATTCAGTGACAGCTCCTAATTTTCAGTCATCTGCAGATTTAATCAGCCAGGGACCACTGACATTTATCTTGACTTCAGAGAAGTAAATGCCAAAATGGAGTGGTCCAAGGTCTGATCCCTGAGGGACTCCACTTGTGACTGGCCTCTTTGTAGAGGTGGACTCCCTAATTTTAACTTCCTGGGTCCTGTCTGTGAGCCAGTTGGCTATCCACTGGGTGACATACGGGTTTGTATGCAACCTCTTGAGTTTGTCAACAATGCCTGAGTGAGGTATTTTGTCAAATGCCTTGGTCAGGTCAAGGTAGGCAGTGTGAACCATTTTGCCCTCATCCATTGCTTTGGTGACCTTCTCAAAGAAGTCCACCAGGATGAGTAAGCATGACCTGCCCTTGCTGAAACCAAACTGGGTTAGGTCCACTGTCTGGGAGGTTTACTATAGCATTACTGATAATTTCCATGATAATTCTTTCCATGGCTTTGCATATAAGACTAGCAAGATTTATGGGCCTGTAGTTTTCATGGTGTATAGATGGCCCACTTTTCTGTAGAGGGATGACTGTTGCTGTTCTCCATTCATGAGGCATGAAGCCTGTTTGGAAGCTACAGTTAAATAGTAATTCCAGAGGACCTGATAGGTTATGTTTCAGGCTATTTAGAAGGCATCCTGGGATATTGTCTTGGCCCATTGATGCAATGTTCTTGGCTTTAGAGTGAGAATTAAGGACCTGTTCCCTAGTGATAGCAGGAGGAGTTATATTTGATGGTCTTTCCTGAGGGAAGGTTGAGAGGGAGAGAGGGGTAAAGTTGGAGCTGAATTTGTCAGCCAGTAGGTTTGCTGTATCTTCTGGCTCAGTATAGGTGGCTCCATTTACAATGAGCTCTGCACACAATTGTGTATTGCTTTTGAGTTTGCGGACATAACTAAAAAATGCCTTGTGGTTGTCCTTGGCCTGGGAGGCCAAATTTACCTCAAATTTGTCATTGCTAGACTTTGTCTTCTGAGTTGTTTGTTTAGTTTGATGAGAGTGCTTTTATCCTGCTGGGTGCTGCACCTTCTTATTTTTGCCATGATTTTCTTCTTATGCTATACAGTCTATTGATTTTGTGATTATGCCAGGGTGGCTTGTTGTTTGAGTTAGTTCTGTACTTCTTCTTGGTGGGTACAGCTGTCTCTGTGCAGCTATTAGCATGCATATATATGGTTTCTATGAACAGTTCTGCATAGGCAGCAGTGTTCTTAGGGTTTATGGGGGCTTGAAATTTTGCCAGGTTAGTACTTAATAATAGGAAGTTGGCCTTAGAGTACTTCCTGAATATTCCAGGGTTAGGTGGGGATCCAGGTTTTATTTTTACTTCAAAGGAGGCCACTTTGTGGTCTGACCTTACCAGGGAAGACATTACATTAGGGGGTGTACAGTACTCTTCCATATTAGTGAGGACCAGATCCAGTATGGTTGCACCCCTGGTTGGTGTACTGGCAATCTGGTCCAGAGGGTTTGTGTTTGCAAAATCCAGGAATCTCTGTGCCTGTATGTTTGGTGTTGTTTAGGATTCCCAGTTAATAGTGGGGTAAAGTTGCCCATGAATATGGTATTGAGTTGGAAGGTGAGTGTTTCCAATAAGTTTAAATATGTGGTATGGGTTTCCTGGGACATAGAGGTAGCAAGGACGTGGTACTGGATTTTGCCTAAGGTGATTTATATAGGCATCCTATATCCACCAAGCTGGTAACAGAGATAAATGGAAAGTTCATATCCATGGCAACATATCTTTTTTATTGATTGGTTGGAGTGAGAATATAAAGCAAAGTCTGGATTATCTGGTTTGCAACGATGGGGACAGTGTTTGTCACTGCAAACTAGTTGTCCTGTGTGCAACTATGTACTGGTGAAATTTTAATTGTGCTTTTACAGGGAAATTGTCACTCAAAGTATCTGTCTCTATCCAGGGCACTGCCAAACACTTGAGGGGGAACTAATAAGTAGATCCTGAAAATTTAAGGATGAAGTATTTAGACAGATATTCTGAAGTTAGAAACAAATCAAGCAGTACTTAATGAAAACAAAGAATTAGCTTGTCAAGAATGATGAAAAGAGGGGAGTCACGTAAATGGTTACTGCCTGGCTAGTACTAGTGCTGGTCTCATCACAGCTTCATTGTGCTGGGATACAGTGCTCCTTTGCTTCTTCTGCCACCAGAAGCAAAACATTAGCACCAATCCCAAGATGAGAAGCAGGCCACAGCCTGTTTGGTGATCCACAGTCTTGCCCTAGATGATGTAAGGTCTGTAGGCGTGTCAGATATGAAAGAGGGGGTATCTTAAGCTTTAGCTGTCTTAGTGGAGAGCCACTAATTTTAAAAGAGAAAGATAGATTGAAGGGGGTGGACACTTTGTATTCTGGTTCTATGGAATACAGTGGAATGGCCAGTAAATTTAAATAGTCTAAGGGGAGTGATTTCACGAAATGATAATTTTGTTCTTACAGCAGCCAATGAAAGTTAAGAGTGAAGGAGATATGTGGTCAAATTAACATAAGAGGCAGACAGCTAGAAAGAGAGTTGAGTTTAAGAACACAACAGCACCAGGGTGGGAGGGTGAGAAAAAAAATTGTGTGACTCACAAGAAACACAGCTGTGGTCTCTTTCCTAGTTTTAATATGTAATTAAAAGGAGAATACAAGTACAACTTAATTTGGGTAGGGACAATTGTCTCAGTGAAGCTGTTAAATGATTATACAGGGTTTGTGTGAATGATTCTAAACAGGCTGCTCTATTCTTAGGGTTGGGGGGGGCCTTGAAATTTTACCAGGGTGTTACTTAGGAGTAGGAAGTTTGCCCTAGACTAATTTATGAAAGTTAGCTCTATCTTCTGATATGACTCGTGAATACATTACACTAGGGAGGGTGCAATGTTCTGTCATGTTTGTGAGGACCAGGTCAAGGATGTTGGCACCCTGGTGAGTGTACCAACTAACTGGTCCAAGATGTTTGCATTTACAAAGTCCAGGAATCTTTGGGTCTGCATGTTAGGAATCATGTATGATTCTCAGCTTATTTTGGGATAGTTAAAGTTGCCCAAGAGAATGGAGATATGTTGAATAGAAAGCATCTCCAATACATTTTAAATATGGATTATGGTTTTCCTGGGACATAGAGGGGGACCCATAGCTTATAAGTATATGGCATGGGACTTTCTCTTAGGTAATTTGGACATGGAGAAGCTCATCAGCATCATACATATACACAAGTCTTGAGGTGTGTCTACGTTTAAGGCTAATATCGACACCTCCACCTTTTGTCCCTTCCTGTGCAATAGTTGGTCTAAATAGTAATAGGCAAAGGCATTCTTATAGCATTGCAGCCCTGCACTACTGGGGTGCTCTCCATGGCTTTAAACCATGTTTTGGTAACTGCACAGATGTCTACATCCTCCAAGGTGAGGAGAGCTTTCAGGGAATGAAGTTTCTTGTTTAGACTCCTGGTATTGTGCAGAAACATCTTCAGATTTTCTTGTAATGGTTTAGCTATGTCGGTAGGTTTAGCAGGTTGCTAATGCCTAGAATCGGCAATATGGATGTGGACAAGGCTTTAGCCAATATTCCAAATCACTGAGGGAAAGGTACAGACCATCCATGGCAAAGAAGCTTGGTTTGTCAACCATATCCACCCAGGCTGACAAATATAGTACTACCTCTTCATATGACACCATACTTTAATCCAGCTGTTAAAGTAAATTATTTTCTATTCATATTGTGGCAGCATCCTTGGAAAAGGTAGAATGCTGCTCAATGCTAGGCTTTTACTGGTGTGGGATATATAGTCAGAGAGCTCTGTCATATCTCTTTTCATGTATTCCAGGGAGGTACGTCTTAGGTCATTTACACCCACATGGACTATGACTCAGCCATACTGGCGTTTGTAGTTGAGCAATCTAAATTCATGCATGTTCTGATGGATATTGGTCCTCAGCAAACAGCTTACCATGACTCTGTCATTACTTAGCCTTGTGAGTGAGACATCTTCATGTCTCAGAATGGAGTCTCCCATGGCCAAAATATTGGGTTATGTGGTGGTGTGTCTTATGGGCTTAGAGGCTGTATGTGTCATGTTGCGTGTTGAGGTTTTGGAATGCTCTTTAAGTCACTAGGGATACTTTTTGTTTTTGCAATGCCTGGGAGGTCTTTGTGGTTTACAGACTTCACAGTTAAGAACTTCAGTACATGTGAGTCTATGTGTCTGGTCCATACTATGTGAGATGGGTGTAGTGTGCACATTACTGACAACCTTTTCTTTTATGTGAAACCCTTGCCTCCACTGATATTATGTAACTACATTTCTGGCACATCAGTTTAAGAACAAAGTGGTTGTTAGTAAACATGAGACAATTGCTACATTGCCTCAACATGCCCATATTCACCAGGCTGGTTGCAGAGATAGCATGGAAGTGCATGCCCATGACTATGGATCCTTATTTCTTGTTCTACAGGGAGATGGTACAAGAGAGGTTTAGAGCTCACCAGCTTGGTTGCTGTAAGAGTATAGAGTGCAGTCAGGATTATCCAACACCAAACTTGTGGGGAGTGTTCTTCAATACACAAACTAGTTGCTCTTTACGCAGCTACGTACTGTGAAAATTCCAGGATTAGTTTTATACGGAAAATTTAAATTCTGTGTGCCTGCATTTATACAGGGCACTGCTAACCACCACTGTGCAATTAGCAGCATCACTGAGCTGCACCAAATTGATAGTGGCAGGAAAACCAACTAAACAAAGCAAATAGCCCTCTGACCAATCAAGCAATCTCACTTAAAGCTTGCTGTGTGATCCCCAGCTCAGACAGACAAAGCCAAGTTCTGCTCCCACTGGAAAAGCAGTTCCAGGCCTTCTTAATGTAAAAACACACTTAGTTAATCCCCAAGTGAATTCAAACAGGACAAGCAAACTAACTCGCTAGAAACACACACTTTTAAAATTACTATATTGCAAACAGCCAGCAGCAAAGTCAGTGAAAAGCATGACTCTTTACAGTGATAAAGGGCAGAACAATAAATAAATAATTTAAAAACACAGCCACGGTACTCTTAAATGTCTTATACAAGTGCAAAAAATAATTTACTTAGCTGTGCTAGGATTGCACTGGCAGTCAGTCAGTATTTGTAAGCTGTGTGAAAATGAGCAACACTATTATTTTCATTGCTGCAGGGCAATGATAGCCGGTTGTTTCAATCTGAAAGTTACATTGACTGAAGGCTTTTCGCTGGAAGCAAAAAAGGTATTATTATTATGGAGAGGTATTTTTATGGAGGCTTCACAAGTAGCCCTGTCTCAGGTCTTTTGAGACATTTGCAACAGTGCCAGCATAAAGAAAAAGAAATGAGGTTGTCAACTATTATTTTTCTCACCTTTTTTGTAGTTAATCTTGGTTGGAGCACTATATGGCAGTGTGTATGTTTTTTTACAGCAATTTTTAGCAAGAATAACTTCAAGAATGCAGGTGCGTCTTCAGTCTGATAGGATTTAGCTTGGGATTCAAAGACCATATAATTGTTTTAATTGATAATAATTGATAATAAAGCTGGTATTTATTTATTTTCTATTTATTTACTTGGGTATTGATCAATTTCAGGCTCAATCCAGACACAACACAAAAAATTTCACAAACTAAAAAAGGCAGAAATGTAAGCATTCAAAAAAAATGTAAAGGCATGAAGTATATCTTTCTACGGGGATCTAGATCTAGAATGTGTCAACTTAGGACTAAATGAGTGCAAGTCTTGCTTTACTCAAGGATGGTCTGTGCCACTACTTCAATTCTGGCTAAAACATTTACTGCTCGTAGAGTGCTTTTCTAGGCAGGGTCTGTGTACTTAACATTCCAGGCTAGCCATTTTGGAACTGAATAGAGCAGTTAGGATCAAATTGTTTTTAGGTGCTCTATTTTTCTTTATACCTTACTAACTTTGTACTTCTATTTAAACAATTTTTATTGCCTTTTCTTGTATATTTGTACCTTATACATATATGTTTACAGCTGTAACACTTAGCAGTATTGTAAACATCTCTGAATAAAAAAAGTGGGGATTCATAGGGACTTGTGACCCAAATAGGGTGGCCAGTAAATGCGATTCATTTTCATGCAAGACTATGAGTATACACAGTTGGGCACTGTAAAGCTTATTTACATGTGACAGTGCTGGCTATGACCCAAGGCAGTAGTGCACATTTATTTTGTATTCATTCTGCCTTCTGAAAAGTGTGTGTATGTGTGTGTGTGTGTGTGTGTGTGTGTGTGTATGTGTGTGTGTGTGTGTGTGTGTGTGTGTGTGTGTGTGCGTGTGTGTGTGTGTGTGTGTGTGTGTGTGTGTGTGTGTGTGTGTGTGTGTGTCTAGATATTTGTATGTATGTATATAACTGTGCATACATATGTATATATATATATATATATATATGTGTATATATACGTGAATGGGCGTACCTTCATTGAAAGTTGTGCATCAGGGCTGGCAACTCGGCACATAAAAATCTACTGCCAATCATTAGCGGACCGGAGTTCCGCTGTGGCGACCCCTAACCGGGAAAAGCCAAAAGACACAACATATATACACAGACACATGTACAGGCATAGCCTCCCCCTGCAAAAACATTAAATTACATGATATGCAGTGGTCATGTGCAACACAGAATGTCAAAAGTGCGAATTCGAATGTTTCACTAAATTCACTTTGGCATTCTGTCCTAATTAATATGCTGCACGTCACTCATCTAAATTGAAGATGCGAATGAATTTTTTTCTGAACTTCGATATTCTCATAGTAAATTGTACATATGTATATATATATATATATATATATATATATATAGAGAGAGAGAGAGAGAGGTAGATATGTGTGTATGCATACTTAAATTGATCTAATGCAAATAAAACTGACATTCAAAATATCTACTCAGAAATATGTAAAACCAAAATATTGACAGAAATTGAGCACATCCAAAATGTTTTTGTGTATGTGTGGGGGGCAAGCTATAGTTTATGACTTTGCCTCTCACTATGTAAGACTGTAATCACAAAGTAGATTTTTCAATGATTAATGCTACTTTTGTCCTTTTTCTTCTATTACACTTTGTGCAGCGGTTAGCATTGTCGCCTCACAGCAAGAGGCTCTCCGGTTCAATTCTCGGCTGGAGCGCCTTCTGTGTGGAGTCTGCATGTCCTCCCTATGGTCAAGTGATGCATAAAGACATGCAGGTAGGTGCGTGCATGAATGGGTGTGCCTTCTTTGAAGGTTGGGTGTCAGGCTGGCAACTCGGCACCTTAAAAATTTGCTGCCAATCATTAGCGGACTGGAGTTCCGCTGTAGCAACCCCTAACCGGGAAAAGTCGTAAGACACTTTTTACACTGAATGTTGTTCTTTCTGCTTTAATGACTGTTGGTAGTAAATGATCCCATGTGATCATTGCTTCCTCATTTTTATAAATTCTTTGTTTTTCATGTGCCTAATATGTCTAAGCTACCTGCATAGTGGAGTGTTTGCACAATCCTCAATGTAAATGTTTTGCCACTATTGTGCCTTTCAGTGTATAGGACTTTAGCAATGCAGGTATCACAGCCAGCAAAAAAATGTGCAACTGTGTCTAGTTCTTATACCATAGCCTACATTTATCAGTATTTCCAGCTTTTTCTATACATTTTGTAAACCAATATGTACACAGTTTGCTATACTGAGCTGCTGTTATCAACATTTCATCTTTTGGCTTAACTTCATCTCTTCTTAGCTATTCATGCATCAAATCTTGATCAACCTGTAATTGTTCCTTTATTTCCCAATACTTGCCACTATAATAGTGGACTTTCCACTTTTCTGTCCTTTTTTTTCCTGGTCATGTTCCTTTGTTTTCCAGCACTTTTTGTTCTGGTTTGATTTCTGTTCAAACTCTTTTTTGAAATGCTTCTGCTAATCTGAGCAAAGATGCCATTTTAAACTTGTTTTCTTCATGACTTAGACATTCTACTATATTTGGGTCCAATGATGACAGCAAATATCTATGCAGTCCTATCACTGAAGACTATATATATATATATATATATATATATATATATATATATATATAGATATATATATATATATATATATATATATATATATGTATATATATGTATATATATATATATATATATGTGTGTGTGTGTGTGTGTGTCTACCTTCATGTATCAAAATTACACTTACCCAAATTCCAAATCAGTGGGACCACTTGTACGAAAGATGAAAACAACAAAGCCTCAGATCACTGACAATTATTCACAGAATAAATAACCACTTGGTCACCTGGACAAAACAACTAACTGTAACAAATTTAAACCCACCCAAGTGGGGGGCTTCACTCCCACACCCCCCCGTGTGAGGATCTGTGCCCCCCCCCAACTAAATATACCAATACACTACACTGGAGAAAAGGGCAAGGATCTTCATGGTGGCCAAGTGGTTATTTACCCTGTAAAGAACTGTTGGTGATCTGAGGCTTAATAATTCTCATCTTTTGTGCAAGTGGTCTCGCTGATTTAGAATTGGGGTAAGTGTAATTTCAATAAATAAAAGTAGACCCATATATATATATATATATATATATATATATATATATATATATATATATATATATATATACATATATATATATATATATATATATATATATATATATATATATATATATATATATATAATATATATAAAGTACGTGTGTGTGTGTGTGTGTGCGCGTATACATATACATAAACTGTTATGAAAACAGCCACCAATGATCGATACTGTAGAATAAGTAAGTATTTCATTTATTTCACTTGATTTGATGTGTTGATTTGTACTGTGACGTTTTTAAAGAACAGCTGATTGTTGATCATGTGATCTGTTCACTTACTATTTAAACGTGTAAGGTACTTTGAGTGTAGTTATCTGATGAAGTTGCCGTAACACGGCAACGAAAAGCGCTTCTTTTAATAAACAGCATTGGTTTTCTTTTCGTGCCTTGCCAAGTCTGTTGGATACTTTTGCACATTTTTGGTATTAATTTGTTCCTTTACTTTGTTTGTTCCTATCTTCTATGACTTGTGAGACCACAAAGAGAAAATGATGACCAGGACTGATGGAGATGTGCTTTAGAAAAGGATTCTTCAGGTCTGCTAAGTAGATGTCACTTATGTGCTTCTAAATATGTTACTTCAACTGTCTGTTCATTTTTCTTACATAGGAGCTGCTGTACAAGTTGCAGCAAGCAATGTAAGCCACATTTCTTGTTTTACAGTCAGCGTGTAGTCTTGGAACATATTTGTTTCCAAATATTGGATGTGTAAATTCAGTTCTTTTGTAGATATACTTGCAACATGTGCACATCCTACATGGATTAACCACCAGTTCTCTCAGATCATATGTTTTTGTTCATCTGAGAAGTGAAGCATAAATGCTGCTTCAATTTTTTATTTAATTTAAAACAGAATGACTGTACATCTCCTGCTATATCCTTTATTGCTGTATCTGTTGTCAAAATTCTCCAATTTTCTTTCATGATATCACAAACATAGTTGATGTCATTAGCATATGTAAGTACAATTCAATTTTTCTGAGTGGATGTAATCACATTGTTTCCTGAATTTACAGAATGTGTTTTTTTCTTAGAGAAAAATGATCTGGCCATTGTCTCTCTCAGGCTTCTTACTGCAGTTATTTCTCTTTCTACTTCATGTTTTGCATAACCTCTGTGTCTGAACTGATGAGCTATATTCTCAGTGTCTTGAATAAATTCATTATCCACTGTGCAGAGTGTGGAAGTTCTAAATAATTGACTCTTCACAATGTTGAAGAAGAAGATGTATTGTGGATGCATACTAGTACAAAAGAGTGAGTTAGTCTTCCAACATTCTTTCCTATGAAGACTAGTATGTAAGACCCTATCTGCATCAACTCTTAGTGAGGTGTCCAAAAAAATCTATCCAAGTGTATGATTCATGCAGTGTGAACTTGAGAAAATCTGTCGATGCTTCGAAATAATGAACAAACTGACTCAGTTCTTCAGGAGTACCATCCCATAGCAAATAAATACCATCAACAATGGCTAATAGCTAGGCTAATATTGTACTTAGCCAATGGGAGGATGACTTTGTTTTTCAAAGCCATTCAGTATTTGCAAATAGGTTATTATTTTTCAAATGTTTTGTAGATGACATCTTTATGGTTTGGCATGGTGACCAACAAGATCCGAATCAATTTGTAGAAAATCTAGGGAATACTACTAGTTTCCTTAGTTTTAAACTTAGTAGTTTTGATAAAGAAGTAAATTCCTTAGTTGTAAAAATAACTAATACATCACAAGGCCTGGAAACATGCATACATCGAAAACAAGTCCAAGCTAATAGATTTACCCACAGGTGGAGCATGCATGCACTTCATGTTTTTAAGAGCATAGTTAAGAGCCAGTTTACACAAGTAAGTAGACCTTATTACAAATGAGACCACCTGTATTGCGCAAATGAATGATATGTCAGATGAGTTTAAATAGAGGGGGTACGAAGATCATATGTAAGAATCAGTTATGTCTGAAGTTATATCAGAAAGAGGTACTTCAGCAAAGCAATATTTTAACTGTGATTTGCCTTCATATATACATACTCAGTGGCAGAAAAATACCTGCCTTAGGTATGTGAGTACATTTAACAGAAAAACAAATGAGGTTAGAAAGGTTATCTCAAGGAATTGGGCTATTCTACAAGCTATGCCTGAATTAAGACAATTTATTGGTGAGAAACCAGGTTTTTCTTATAGAACTTGCAGTAATTTGAAAAGAAGGCTTTGCTACAAAGAAATGCATTTATCAAATAAAAGTGATGGTATATCAGCTAGTAAACAGGGCACATTTATTGTTGCAGTTGTATTTGCTGTATATATATTTGTAATAAGAATAAATGTATACATCCAATTTCCAACAAAGAGTTTATTTTTAAATGGTTTGGTACATGTAAATACCACTAATATTGTATATTTAGCCACCTGTACAAAATGTCTGTATTCTATGTAGGTAAGTCCACTCTTAAACTTAAAGAATGTATTACTGAGCACAGATCAGAGGTTAGAAGAAATGTTCCAACTAATGCGCTATTCAAACATATACATAAATATGGTCAGGACCATGAATTTTTATTCAGGGTGATAGATATAGTTTATAGAAATATTAGAGGTGCTGACTTGAATAACATCTTGGAGTCTACAGAATTTAGTTGGAAAATCTGTTTGCAGGCTGACCATGTTCCAGGTATTAATGCTACAGTAAGCATTAAACCAGTTTTTGTAAAAAAAAAAAAAAAAAACAGATCCAGTATAGATAGAAATGACAATTATTATTTTATATTGTCTATTTTATGTCTTATTTTTATGTCACATTTTATACAGAATGGATGTATGTAACGTGACTTAAGTGTTTTAATTGAGTACTTGTTATTGGATTTTGATTGAAGCTGTGTCACATGTAAAAATGTGTGTTGATTGAAGTTTTTACATTGCACTGAAGAAGGGTTCTACCTGAAAGCTTTGCTACATAGTAAAGGTTTATTTGCTTTTCTAACTTCATTTTTTGCTGTTTTTACTTTGAAGTTATACCGGATTTTTTGTTTACTACAGCATTAGTCCTTTTTAGTTACTTGTGCATTTACTCTAATCAGATAATGCAAGGTCTCTCCTTCATTCTCCTTCAGCCCAAGACCATGGTTACTATGAACGATTCCCAAATTGGATGGGGGGCAATTCTTGGAAAAGACAGTCCAGGGCTCATGGTCCCCCAAAGAGGCCAATAAGCATATCAATGTCCTGGAAATGAGAGCTGTCCTCCAAGCATTGTAGGTCTTCCAAGATACTCTCCCTTCTGGGACTACTGCAGTTCAGATAGACAATATGTCATTGGTCTGATACATCAACAAACAAGGAGGAACCAAATCTTGCCCCCTGTGTTGAGAAGCTTTGAGAGTGTGGCAATGGGAGATTTCATCCTGATTTCTGATAGCATTGCACATTCTGGGGAAATCCAGTGTGATAACAGACAAGTTAAGCAGGTCCATTCTAATTCCTCATGAGTGGTCTCTCAACATGTCAGTGGTGGGAAAGATTTTGTCGATGGGGCCAACTTTGCTGCACCCTCTTTGCATATCTCCTCAGCAACAAGTGCAGCAGGTTCTTTGCTGTGAGGGGAGTCACCGAGAGATGCTGTTTTCTACTATTGGCCCACAGGTCTCTCTGCACCTTTCCCCCAGTATCTCTAATCCCCAAATTCCTTCAGAAAGCATCTCAGTTGAAGAAAACAGTCATCTTCATTGCTCCTAATTGGCCTCGTCAAAATTTGGTTCCTCTTTCTTTGGCCTCATTTGCTTCACCCACCATGGATTCTGGATCCATTTCCAGACCTCCTGTTTCAGCCGACAGATATGATACACCTGGACATTTTAGGCCTACAACTGACCGCATGGCTTCTCCAATTCCATTAATAGCTGGACAGCCCAGGCTCCCTTCCACTGTCCATCACATCCTTCTGTCTTCCCACAAAGCTTCCATTAGAAAACTTTACAGAAGGAAATGGAAAAGATTTGTTGTTTGGGGCAGGAAAATGACATTAACCCCTTTTCAGTGCCAGTACCTAAAGCTCTTGAATTTTTAGCTACAATTTTTAATGAAGGTGTTAGTTCTTTAACTATTAAAGTAAAACTTTCTGCCATTTCCAGTTTTCACACTGCAGTAAATAATTAATTTTTAGCTTCTTCCAAACTTTGTAAGGCCTTTATAAGGGGAACCTTTTTTCTTAGACCTCCTTTTAAAGATTTCACTCCCCCTTGGTATTTGGATTTGATTTTACAATCTCTGACCCAGTCTCCCTTTGAACCATCAGCCAAATGTGAACTAAAATTTTTGACCTGGAAGATTATCTTTTTAGTGGCTATTACTTCTGCTAGAAGAGTCTCAGAACTTGATGCCCTATCTCCTAAGACTCCTTATTTGATTTTTCTTAAGGATATGGTATCTTTATGACCCAACCACTCCTTTCTTCGCAAGGTGGTGTCCGAATCCAGTATCAGTCTAATTATCAACCTTTCAGTTTTCTTACCAAATTTTACAAACAAAGAAGAGTATATGTTGCATCTAATGGATGTTCACAGGCAGTTGTGTTTTAATCTACATAGGCCAAAAAATTTCAGAAAATCAGACAAATTACTTGCTTCCTTTTCGGATTCAAAACTGGGCAAACTAGTTACTAAAGTGACCTTAGCCAAATGGTTAACTAATTGTTTTACCGTCGTTTATAATAAATTGAGTTGCCTTTACTAAAACCACCCAAAACTCATTCCACCAGGTCTATGACAACTTCTTCAGTATTTTTATCCTGATATTCCTTGTATGATATTTATGCAGCTGCAACTTGGACTAATTCTCGTACCTTTATTGCTTATTACAAATTGGATCTGGTCTCTAGGGGAAGAGCAGCCTTCGGCTCAATGGTGCTCAGGAATAGTCTTCCTTAGAGTCCTCCCAAGATTTATGTAGCTGGGGAATATGTTCCATTTGTTGAGGAATGAATGAAAATGACAACATCAGATAAAAAAGTTATGTCCTCACCACAATGTTCCATCTGTGTTGTTCATTTTCATTCTTACTCAATGCCCCCCAACCCCCTACCAATTTGACTTCTGGAAGGATTAGAAGATGCTAAAGGAGCCAATGTTCCTTCATAGTGTTATCTCATATCGTCCTTATCTGTTATGTACTATATAGTCTGAAAGGTCAGCAAATAAGATCTGAAGTATGGTAGGGGGCTGATGCATTGTGGGTAAAGGAGGAGCTGGAGAGTTTTCAATGTTCCACGAGCTGGAAAAATTGGCCAAATCAGATCTGAGGGTCAGATCCGAACCCATTTGTTGAGGAAGAATGAAAATGGATAACACAGAGGGAATGTTATGGTGAATACATAACTTTTTTATCTTTATTGTTGATCCACTGGATTAGGGGGACGAAGTCTACTTAGAGCTCATTTTCTAACTGTGTAATTAATTGATTTTATACTGTTTGGATTTTTATTCCTAGGATAGTAATATGCCCTTTATCATGACTCCATTGCAAAGTTGGTTGACAATGTTTCAGTTTAACTGATATGTAATTTAGCAGTGTGGGGTATATTTTATACATCTGTAAGCTTTCTATAATCTATGAATATGGAATGCTGTCATTTCTTGTTTGTAATCTATTCATGTCATACTCAAGTCCTGCCCCTTTTTACAGCACTGTATTATGGCTTTGTTTAATAATAGAGGATCCTTTGCTCCATATGATTATTTGTTACCTTTCTGCCCTTTTGCTATGAGTGAATTAGTCTCTCAGTCAATGTAAAGAGTGTCTGCCTCACTTCCACAATGAAGTAGTTGATTAGAGAGAGATTTGACATTTAAAAGTAGCTAACATATCTAATGAGATTTTTAGTTAAGAGTATGCAAAGATGAATAACACAGGAAGTGAAAGAATTATACTGGAGGATTTATTTAAAGAAGACGAATTCTGGTAGGATACAACATATGTAGAGGGTGGAATAGATAGATGGTAAAAGCAGGTACGAAAGAAACTGGTGTATTAGTGGTTACCTTGAAGACAAATTCTTAAAGGGGAGAAGTTGGGGGTTGTAGGCTGGAGTGGAAAGGTTATAAAAGCTTGACAGAAAGTACTAGTGACCCATTTTGTATGTTAGTCTATTGTAATTATAGTAGTGTAAAAGAAAGAACTTGTATTTAAGTTACAATAAAGAAAGATGGAGTTAATAGAGTGTAATTAGAAGGAGGAGTGTGTCTGACTTCTAGGGGTTCAGCCTGGAATAGTGCAAGAGCACAACCAGTTGTTTAGTAGGTGTTTCTTCAGTGACACCTTAAAGCTATTTATCTTGTTTATCCGTCTTATTTCAGGGAATATTTTCAACATAGGGAGTATAACAAATCACCTGTGCTGTTATTAGATCTTGTGATGGATAGTAGAGCTTTGATGTTGGACCATAGGACTCGCTTAGTGGTTGTAATATTCCTTTTATAATTGGGAATTTTCTTGGGGGTGTTGTTAGTTTATAGGCTGTGGTGAGCTGAGAGTAGTAGAGGTAGTTTGTAAGTTTTATACAGTTAAGGCTTTTTAGAGCTGTGTAGTGGTAGATTTTATGGGGCGTTTTTAGTTGCAGATTTTGCAGTTACATAATAGGCCATCTCTAGTTTCTTTCTGGTGGTGGTGTCTTTATTTATTTATTTATTTTATTTTACATTTGTTAACCGGGAAATTCCGACTGGACCAGGTCCATTTTCAGCGGAGGCCCGGGGAGAAAAGCTCCAACATCAATTTATACAAATACAGTACGCCCAGCATAATACACAAAACAGGTTACATAATGTATGCTGAGCATAGTAATATAACAAGAATTAATAAAAACACTCCAGGTAAAAGAAGATAGAGAACATGGGTAAAAAGACAATGTCAGTCATACATTGGTAAGAAAAGAAAATATATCAAGTAAGATTTTACAGTTAAAAGTACCCTTTCAGATGATCAAGCCTACAGGGGATCAGAACTCCAGCATGTGATCAGAGAGGAATCTGGGGAGTTAATAGTAGTATGGGTAGGGTTACGTGATACAAGGGCATAACCAGGTACTAAGAAGGTGCGATTTGAGGGAGTTTTTGAATATGGATGTGGAGGGGGCAGTGGACATGGATAGGGGAAGAGAGTTCCAATTTCTGGCAACGGTGTGGGAGTAGAGCGCTTTCCCTGCATTATTGTTAGCCTTGGTGATGGAGAGGAGAGATTTTTCACTGGATCTTAGGCACTGGTTTGCATTATAGATAGTAAGTAGGTTGGATAATGAGGGTTTTTTTTCAGGATATTTGAGAATATTGTAGGCTGTGCCCAGCTGGTGATAGTTAAGTAGCTGTGGTAGCTCAAGCCATTTTAGTTCTTTTAGTGCAGCACAGTGATGGGTTCTATAGGTTGAGTTAGTAGCAAACTTGGCTATTTTATTGTAGCATGATTCTAGTTTGTCTAGGTCACACTGTCTGATTTGGGTAAAGATTGGTGCTGCGTATAAAGTCTGAGCTGTGTAGCCAAGATTCAATGGCTACAAAGGCCAGCTAGTTGTTGTCCTGTAGAGAAGTTAGTGTTTGGATGTGGCATCATCTGTATATTGTACCAGTATAGCTTGTTTAGTGGCAGATTGCAGGTTATTGATAAAGATTATGAATACCAGGGGGCCTAGAATTGATCCCTGAGGGACGTCAACTGTTACTGGAAGGAAATCAGAGCAGTCTTGATGCTATTTCACAGCTTGTTTCCTATTGGATAAGTGTCTGTGGAACCAGCTTAATGATGTGGTATTGAGGCCTAGACAGACTAACTGCTGGAGGAGCTTTTGGTGTGCTACTGTACTGAATGCTTTTGTCAGGTCCAGAAAGACTGTTGAGACTGACTTTCTGTTGTTTCTGAGTTGAATATCTGTATTTTTGAAGTTTAGAAGGGCAGTATTGATGCTGTGGTTAGGTCAAAAGCCATGCTGAGTGGAGGAGAGTAGGTGGTGCTTGGTGAGGTATTTCAGTAGCTGGGCATGGATACATTTTTCTATTATTTTGGCTGGGGGTGAGAGAATAGCAAGTGGGTAGCAGTTGGCAAGGTCCTTAGAATTTCTACCTTTGTGGAGGGGTATAACATATGATTATTTCCAGATGTTGGGAAAGTGGTTCTTTTATATGGCTCCATTAATTGGTATGGTGACAGGGAGTGCTACAGCTTCTGCTGCTGTTTTTAGGAACATAGCTAGTAACTTGTCAGCAGCCAAAGTGATTGTTTTTAGTTTTAGTAGGTATTTTTTTATTGTTGAGGTGTGGACACTATTAGGTTTAAAGGGATTTTGTTAGTGGTATGGGGTTGAGAATAATGAGGGGTAATAAGGAGTTTTGCTTGGTTAGTGCCAAGACAGAGTTTACAAAGTGGGGGTTGAATTGAGTTATTGTGTTACCTGGGTAGCTAGTTGTTGTTATGGGGAGGGGGGTAGAGGTTTGTCCAGGACTGGGCAGTGACTTTAAGGACTGCCAGAAAAGTTTGTGGTTACTCTGGTGGGAATTTTGAAGGTCAGTAAAACACACTTTTTGTTACTAAGCATTTGTTTTTTATTAGATTTCTGAAATGAGTATAATTTTGTAAGGTTGTTTGGGTTTTATTTTTTGTGTATGTTTTCCAGGCATCATCTCTTTTTGTCAATAATTGCTTTGTAGTCTTTGTTAGCCAGGGTGCTGGAATGGATTTAAATCTTTTATTTCTGAGTGGAGCTTAGTTGTTCAGTACGATAAGGAAGGTATGGTTAAAGTAACTGCTTCACCTAGTGGTAAGGTTTTTAGGCAGTTCCAGTTATATTACTTAGGGTTGTTATAAAGAGTTCAGGGTTGAAATTCTGCAAGTTTCAGACTTGTTTGTATGTTACTTGTCTCTGAATATTTAACCTCTGTCCAATAGAATAGTTAGGTAGATGGTCACTAATACTACCTGGTAAAGTTCTGTCATAAATGTTGTGATGCTTGTTTGTAAGAATCCAATCCATTATGGTTGCTTTAGCAGTTTTTTGTGTGTCCTGCTGGTAATGTTTATTATTTGCGAGAACCCAAATAAGAATGGTCAGGTGCTGTATTGGGTTTTTGTTTCCAGTCAGTGTTTATATTGCCTAAGATTATGGTCTCTTTATTTATATTGTTGTGTATCCACTGTAGAAATTCTTCATTTGTAGATTATTTCCTTGGGGAATGTAAAGTCATATTAGGCAGATGGATTTGCTATTGTTGAGTTTAAGGAGGGTAATGAGAATTTCGGAGTTTTGAAATTTTGGAATATTTTGAGTCTGTTGGGTTAATTCTAGGGTGTTCTTAAAGATTATTGCTACTGCACCTCCTCTTTTTGCTAGGATTATTTCGTTATTAGATAGCAAGGTTTCAGTTTCAATAACTACATCAGAGTTATCATGTGAGATGGATGCATTGAAGTCTTGGTTTTTGTTGCCTGTGCTTTGAAAGTTTACATTTAGAAGAAATAGATTTTAGTGTGATGCGTAGTTTGGGAAAGGAGTTGTGCTGTGAGATGGAGGGTTTGGTTTTGGTTAAGTATTACTATGTGGGCCAGAGTTGGGGGTGCATGTCACCACTTTGCAAAAGTTTAGCAGTACTGTGTAGATATGAGTAGAAATATTTAGGCTTTTATAGTGTATGTAGGTAGGCAGATTGTGATGCCTTACTGGATCTTAAGTGTTTAAAGGTGTTGTGAGCCGTGCTAGATGAGTATAAAAATAGATGCAATGTGGTGGGTGAGAATTGGAGGTAGAGTAGGGGAAAATAGTGGGGTGAAATCTATTGCAGGGAACTTGCAGCTCCAAAAACTATTAGAAGGAGAAGAAGACTTTGCAGCCTTTGAAGCTGTATTTACACAGAGAGAAAGCTGGATTTATAATTGCTATGGGTATTTGTGGGATGTTATTTATTTTGTATTTACTTTTGAAATCTAAAAAGAGATGGACTGAAAGTATATATTTAGAAGTGAATGAGGGATGAATGTAGTAGTGAGCAAACTTTTGCTCAGTCTGTCATTAATCCCTGTGTTAGTCATGTACGGATTATACTGGGGACATGCACAAAGACTATACTGGGGATGGTTTTAATAAAATGTATTGGAGGGTGGGAGGCATTAATGTAGGGGGCTGGAGTCCTCTAGTAGTGTGCACATTACAAAAACAAGCTGAGTTAAACACTGGATGACACACTCTTATAGGCTATTGCAAGCATAAAAATATGTCAAACATACTTTTATATGCAGACCTTTGGGGGTGGTTTCTTGATTACTGTTACTTATTTTTGCCAGCAATATTTTCAGTTAGTTTCAGGATGAGTGGGACTTTCAGTGGAACTTTATAGTTAATTACAAATGGGGCTAATACTGGAAGATAAAAGAGGTAGTAGTTTAGTATACAGAAACTGAGATAGCACTATATGTGGCACTTGCATATAGGTGATTTTTTTCATACTCAGGGGAATAGTCTGATATGTATATCACTGGCAAATGTACCACTGTTCCACTGAAAAACCTTAGGCAGTAGTATGGAGTGCCCATGAACTGAATTCAGGAGAATGGAAAGGTAGGTGGGACTGGAGGGTGGCTTGGCTTTTTATTTTAGCATATAGATGTGGACCACATGAGAGGATGAGCAGGTACAGTAGAAACACAATTAATATGTATACTTTATTATGCAAAGATCATAGCCTAATGAATATGCTTTTTTCAAAGAATGTAATAGTCCTTGTACATAATGCATATCATAAAGTCATAAACATCTGTAAAATTATCATGACACAATGCAAGAAAAAGCCTTATAAAACTCAGTTTTAAACTACATATATAAAGCACAACGCTTAACACACATATGTTTTTGCAGTAAATAGAGCTGCTGTGCAAATGTTTCTTTTTTTGGAATGCATTATTCTTTGCCATTGTCATTTTAACGCCTTTAACTTGATATTTCAAACAAATGCATGTAAATAGTGTATAAAATGCTATAATGCAGTTGTAGTTCACTCAAGATAAAATAATTCCAAGTCACTAGAACTGCTGATAGACCTAATAATTATTACTTACCCTATAAATATTATTGTTAGGAACAAAAACTCTAGTAGTGTATTAATAGTTTAACTCTGCAGAAAATACTACAGTTTTACTTTCAAGTAGCCTAGAAAGCTACAGACATTAGTGGCAGAATTAATCCTTTGGAAAGTTTATACAACACTCAAAACAACACCAGCAAACTCTGGCAGTGTTGTAAAAAGCTTAAGAGTGCAGAAAAATACAGGTTTCTTTTTTAGCAACCAGGAAAAGTTACAAACAGTATGAGTTGAAAAGCAATGCTTTGGAAAAAAAAAACTAAATTGCTAGGGATATATGTGGAATGTTATTTATTATGGATTTGCTTTTGAAGTCTAAAAAGGGATGGAATAAAATATATATTCACAAATGAATGTGGGATGAATTAAGTAGAGAGAAAACTTTGCTCAATCTGTCATATTAATCCACATGCTAGTCATGTATAGATTACACTGGGCACATGTAAAGTGAATATACTGGAGATGGTTTCAATAAAATATCTTGGAGGAAGCACCTATTAATATAGGGGGTGGTTGGAGTCCTCTAGTAGTGTCCACATTACAAACCAAGCTGAGTAAAGCACTGGATGAGACAGTCTTATAGGCTATTGCAAGCATATAACTATATCAAACATACTTTTTTATGCAATCCTTTGGGTGAGTTGGGGGTCTCTTGATTGATGTTATTTATTTTGCCAGTGATATTTTATTTTCGTTTAGCTTTAGGATGAGGGGAAGTTCTGGGGTAGTCTGTAGTTAATTTTGAAAAATAGGGTAAATGTCAAAGGGAAAATTAACTTCAAAAAGATCAATACACGGCAGGTTCAGGTTAAGGCACTTTAATCTTGCAGCAAGGAGACAAAAATGTGCTAATACAGAGTTTGTCTAACTAAAATCAGGAAGTAAAACCATCTTTATACATTTTCTAACAAGACATTGCCTACCAAGCTGACGTAACAGATCACAAGTTCTAACATCATTACTTCATAGCAGCTGTTTGTCCATGATTTTCTGCTTGTACTATCAATTTTGTGAAAAACTTCCTAAGAAAAACAACGTGGCCTTGATGACCACCGGTTAGATACAACTTCCCACTATTTTATGTTACCATTCAAGGTACTATGGCTAATTTGAGCACAAAACAAGTACAGAATCTTCAAGCAGTCTTTTGTTTGATGTATCTCTTCTTTTCTGCAGCTGTGCATGTTCTCATAACACGAACAGGGCTGATTGTTCATATTTAATCACATTATAGAAAACAGTATTGTTCTATTCATTCACTATTCATTCATTTTCCTGACCTAGCAGATAATCACCTGCTTCTCAGTACATTTCCAAAAGGCATAAACATGAATTTTGCTGTGCTAGCAAATACTAGGTCAGAGAGCATCTTGCATTTTCAGAAAGCATACTGCAGTTTGAAAAAGCATCTTATAATTTCATACAGAATTAAGCTGTACATAAAATAGAATGAAATGTGTTAACCCTTTTAGCTTCTAATAAGCACTAAACATATACATTAATGCATATTTTTCTGACATTTCCCCCCTGTTAATACTTTTATTCTATTTTCAAAAGCATAAACAGTTGCTTCTTCTCCTAACCTCTTCCATTTTGGATTTGCAGTTAAGAGAGTCATTCAATTTAAACTTATGAAAGCGTTTCACTCTTCAACAGTTCTTCAATTTCAGTACTTTGATATAAAGTTTCAGAAACTGACATGTCTATAAAATCTTTGATTAATTTTTTCATGCAAGGAATACCACAACAAATGCATGCTCCTAATAGGAGTAAAACCACACAAATGGCAATCAGGATGTTCATTAGGATGGAATCCCACCTCCCAAACAAGTTCTGGAAAAAGTCCGTCAGAGGGTTTGGGCCTGGTTTGGTCATGGCCGACACTTGCTGGATCACCTCAAGATGATCGTTTATCTCATGCTGGTTGTCAGGAATATACAAACAGCACTCATCTTTGATTAAAGCACACGTACCACCTCTCACCACTAGGGTGAAGTCGAGAGCCATGCGGTTTTGAAGCACCACAGTTCTCATAGTGTTTAGTTCATCAGTCACTAATACGAGAGCAGAAAAAGTTTCATTGCTCATAACTTCGAGAAGTTTGGACAGTTTTCTCAGTTCCCAAATCGATTTTACTGCGCCATATGCAGGGGCTATGCCTGCCCATGATATAATAGTGTCACTCAAGTCCATGTGTGTTAGTTTATCTTTGTTCTTCATGGAATTATGGTTTCTCCATCCTGCTTCGATTCGTCCCATTGGATTCTCGGGTCTCTTGATTGGATTTCCAGGTTTACTGCTGACCTCTCTGACATTTCGAATTTTCCCTCGAGGCAAAGCTGCAGTGTGTTGTATGGCCGGAACCAAGTAACCCAAACAACAACTGCCGGACCAATTCTCAGGTAGCCATTTGAATGCCTTTTTCCCACAAACAAAATAACAATTCTCTACTTTAGTATTGATATATACTTGCCCTGCGTGAAACATTTTCTTATCTATGATAGAAAGTTGCTTCAAAAGAACAGGATTATGCTGTACTTCACTAACAGTTTTTTGCATTTTTTCAAGATATGAGTCATAGTTTGCATCACAAATGGTTTCTGCCTTATTAGCCTTAATATAAAATTTATAAGAAACAGTCACATTGCAATTGCTCCAACCCACCTGAATAGTGTTATTTTTATAAAAACATACAATTCCTTTTTGTGTAACAGGCAGGTACAATGCTATTTTGTCTTGTGATTTCACAGGTGTAGTATCAAAAATCAAATTTTCCCAGGTCTCATTGACCCCTAGGGGGACAGCAGTCATTAATAATCCCCCATATGCTGTTGGTATAGCTGTGCAAATCCAGCAGTTCAAAACATTAAAAGTCTCAGCATACACATATTTCATTGCTTGGTAAGTGTTAAAGTTTGGATGCCAGTCTATGAGTAACGCATCACGTTTGTTTAGTTCAACTCATGTGGCTGAAAAAAGGAAAGGCCACAGCAAAAAGATCATTGTTACCAGTATAGCTAACAGGATGATCATGCAATTTTTCTGAGGTTGTTGTGCATTCCTGTTTACTCTATACCTGGTCATTTTTGTTCTCATTGTATAACAGTAACAAGGTTTTTGTCCAGTTCAAAGTTCTTGACCAGTTTGCAGTGCGTCAAATGGATCCAAGACACACGTTCAGCTATCTTGACTGCAGTGGGTGTTGCCAGCAAAACTTGGAGTGGTCCTTCCCACTTCGGAGAACTCCAATTTCTTTTCTTCACGACCTTCACCCAGATCCACGACCCTGGTTGTACTACTGCTTCCGATGGTCTGGTCTGCTCTTTATCTGAAACAGAATTTAACTGCAGAAGTTGTTTGTTATTCAAAAGTCGCCTCATATACTCTGCAAGTGAACTCTCAGCCTGCTGGTCTGTAGGCATGAGAGGTTTCCACTGAGGTATATAATATGCCCTCCCGAACAGTATTTCAAAAGGAGTTAACCCCTTTGCATTTGGAACAGTTCTCATGCTCAACAATCCCAGAGGCAGACAGTGCACCCAGTTCTTCTGTGTCTCGCTAATCAATTTCCTAAGTTTGTTTTTCAAAACCCCATTATGCCTCTCTACTAATCCTGCGGATTGGGAGTGGTATGCACAATGGTTCTTTAAAGAAATTCCGAAATATCGACTCAACTGTTGTATGGTTTGATTCACGGAATGTGTGCCATTGTCACTGTAGATCTTTTCCGGTATGCCAAATCTAGGAATAATTTCTTTAACGAGGACTTTTGCAACAGTAGCTGCATCTGGATTTTTGGTCGGAAAAGCCTCCACCCATTTGGAAAACATATCTATAATGACAAGACAGTACTTTTTATTTTTGCATTTGTTTAGTTTTACGAAATCCATACAAATAGTATGGAACGGGTACGGTGGTGTAGAGAAACTCCCTTGCTTAGGCTTCAGTGCCCTCTGTGCATGATGCCTGTTACAAACATGGCATGCTGCACAAACATTTTTTGTGTAGTTTGTAAATCCATACGTTGTAAACACTCGATTCACTAACTGTACCATCCCCTGTTTTGAGACATGGCACTGCCCATGGCTCAACAAAGCTGCATATCTAAACAAGTTAGACAGCAAAATCGGTTTTCCTTCCTTGGAGATGTACAGCCCCTTCTCAAGAATTGCTCCTCGTTTTACCCATTTCTGTTTCTCTATGTTCGTAGTAAGTGTCTGCATTGTTTTTAACATTTCTAAATCTAAAATCTCAGAAGGTTATAATTCCTCACTCAAAAGAAAAACTTCTGAAGCTGTAGCTGCCTGCTTTGCAGCTGTGTCAGCTCTCGCATTACCTTTTGAAATCCTATCCTGTTGCTTGGTATGAGCTACGCATTTACAAATAGCTACTTTCTGAGGTAACTGAATAGATTCTAACAAATCCAAAATAAACTGCGCATGATTAATCTGTTTGCCAGTAGATGTTATCATTCCACTATTTTTCCACTGTTGCACAAAAACATGTACAGTAGAAAAAGTGTACTGGCTATCAGTAAAAATATTTACACATTTACCCTTTGCTAAGGTACATGCTCGTGTCAAGGCAATCAATTCTGCTGCTTGTGCAGATAAGTTGTGTGGTAAAGACTTTGCTTCTAAAATCTCAGTATCAGAAACTACTGCATATCCTACTAGGTTCCGCCCTGTAGGACCCTTTTTACATGAGCCGTCCACATAGTATGTCACCTCGGCATCATCCAAGGGAACATCCATGAGATCTTTTCTAGGTAGTGTCGTTTGCTCAATCTCCTGCAGGCAGCAATGTGGTATGCCATCTGCAGTGGTTGGGAGCAAGGTTGACGGATTCAAAGTTGTGCATCGTTCAATTGTCATATGAGGTTGGCTCAACAGTATAGTCATACAGGAAAGATGTCTAGCAGGAGAAAGATATGCTACTTTTTCTTGCAGTAAAATAATTGCGACTGCATGAGGCACTCTCAATGTGAGAGGGTGGAACAACACTACTGAGGCTGAAGCCTGTACTGCCATTGCAGCTGCGACTACTGCTTGTACACAGTGGGGCAAGGATCGCGCCACTGGGTTTAGCTGTGATGAATAGTAAGCTATGGGGCGTTGCTTGTCCCCATGTTGCTGTGTTAACACTGATGTCATATAGCCTTGTTTACAATCAACAGTTTGGAAAAATCATTTATGATAGTTCGGTAATCCTAAAACTAATGAAGATGCTATCAATTGCTTCAGTTTGCAGAAAGCTGATTCTGCTTCTGGTGTCCATTTTAATAAATCTTGTGCTGCCATAGGTTTCTTGTATATCAAGTTGGTCAGTGGAGCAGACTCCAAGGCATAGTTTGGAATTCAACTCAGACAAAAATTAGTCGTACCTAGGAAGGACATAATTTCCTTCTTGGTAGTCGGTTTGGGTGCTTGTAAAATTGCTATTTTCCTGTCTTCATCTAATATTCTGCCTTCTTTGGATATTACATATCCCAGGTATTTAACCTGCTTTTTTCCAAAGCTGCAGTTTGTTTTTGTTTATTTTGTGTCCTTGAGTGGCTAGAAATTGTAGTAATGCTATGGTATCTTCTCTGCATTCTTGCTGGGTGGGGGCTGCCAGCAGAATGTCGTCTACATAAAGTAAAATCTGGCTGCCTCTCGGTGGAATAAATCCCGCCAAGTTACTTGCCATTTCCTGTGCGAATATTGTTGGGCTCTCACAATATCCCTGTGGTAGTCGCGTGTATGTATACCTTTTCCCCAGAAATGTAAATGCAAACCAATGTTGGCTGTCAGGGTGTATCGGTATTGAGAAAAATGCATTGCTAATATCTACCACAGAAAAATACTTCTGTTGAGGTTTTAAATCATTCAATAAGGTGTGTGGATCTGGCACCGTAGGTGCTCTAGGTATTACTGCGTCATTTACAGCTTGTAAATCTTGGACCATATGCCATTCTCCATTTGCTTTTCTAACAGGAAATAAGGGTGTGTTACATGGTGAATCGGGAGATTCTACCAGTACTCCTTCCTTAAGTAAAGCTGCTATTATAGGTTTGATTCCTACCTCTGCATCTTTTCTTAAGGGATATTGTCTCTTCTGTGGTCTGAATGCTGATTTTGGTGTGATAGTAACTGGTCCCGCTGTACGAATAAGTCCTACATCTGATTTTCCTGTTGACCAGAGAGTTTTTGGTATGCTTCGTAAGGCTTTTTCTTCTTCCTCTAGTAAGAGTGCTACTCAGCTGTCCTCACTTGCCTGCAAGTGCACAGCTGGGTGGGTCTGTGTTATCCAATTCAACTTCTGCTTTTGTACTCCCTGTTCTGACAGTTCTAATTCTGTCTTATTTTCCCACCTTGTGACTTTTTCTCCTAGGCCTGCCCACTTCACATTCTTGTTCTTAGTCAAACTGACATGTGGTAGTCGATTAGATTTATAAAGTGCTAAGAATTCCTGTGGCAATGAACAGCTAACTACATGGTTCCCTTCTGTGTCCCAGTACAGATTACGCAATTCTAATCTGTTAGCATGGTTTCTAAACAGTTCTTGCTCATATTCTTTATCAGGTCCTGGTGTGCTACAGTAATATAGAGTACAATGCAACAAATGTTGTTTGTCATTGTCAAGGGAGGGGGACTTACTGATGGCTATGTTCATCATTTCCTCAGTTACTGCCCCTGGACCAGTCATAACCAAGTCCTGGCTGTACCAATAAAATGTTTCACCCTCCGGTTGCACTACAAAAGTATCCATTTGTCGCTGTGCTTCCATACCCTGCATGGTTGGAACTACTGCTATGTCAAATATCTGCATAAGGTCTCTGCCCAAAAGATTTACTGGGCATTTTGCAGAAACAACAATTTTGCCCTTCTGGGTCATCCCTGAAACAGGGTCAGTTATTGCTATGTTATGGGAGAGTGGCTCCCGATACAACTGTCCATTAGCTGCTTTCACTAATATATAATCAAGTGATTCTGAATTTTCTGGTAGTTTGGAAGGATGTATCAGGGTTCGCGATGCCCCTGAGTCACACAGAAATTTAACTTCCCTCCCCTCTACCAGAAGTGTAACTTCTGGTTTTGTGTCTGCTAAGTAGAGCTCTAGGCTCAATAATGCTAAATCCAAAATTTCATCTTCTTCATTATCTGTGATTTCTTGCACGTCCTCCATTTCTTCTATCACATCCTCTGCTCCCTCTATCACATTCACATTTGTCTCTCCTTGGTTATTTCTTTCTAGTGATTCCTGACTACCATATAGTCAGTCCTCACCCTCCTTATCTTCCGTGGCTACCTTCCTATTTTGCTTGCAATCCCTTGCCAAATGTCCTTTTTTTTCCGCATTTAAAACACTCACCCCTTTTCTTTCTCTCTTCAAACTCTTCTGATCGTTTATCAGATTGTTTGTTTCCCTGGGCATTTTTCTTGCCCTTTTTCCCAGACTGTACTACAAAGACTTCCGCTCCGTCTTCTACTGCAAATACTTGGGTTTTCTTTTTCTTTTTGCTATTAAAATGCCTTTCGGCATGTCTTGCGTATTCAAGTGATGACTGTAATCTACTTGTACGGTGATCTACCATGTGCTTTGTAATAAAACTACTAATGGGTGCAATACTACCTTTCAAAAATGCATTCTTTAGTTGCTGCTCATATGGGGAATCGTGTTTGGGCTTCAGGTACCTGCATTCCACAATGGTTATTAAAATATTCTAATAATCTAGCATAATATCTATCAACAGTTTCACCTTCTTGTTGGATGCATTGATTAATGTAAGTCCAGTCAGCCCTAGGCTTCCATTTCTCAGAGATTCGGTCTGTCAGACCTTTCACTCTGTTATCCAGCTCTGTGTTACTATGTGGGAGTGGCTTATGTTCTACATCACGGGGATTCCAGTTGCCACTAATCATGTGCCAATCTGGACCTACGATTTGTCTGACTACTTTCTCTACTTCTTCTCCATTTAAATGGTAACTTAACCTCATGCCCTGTAAGTCTTCTAAGAATTTTCTAAAATTAACTTTTGGATGGGGAATTCCCTTTGTGGCTTTCCGGATGTCCTCCGGTGTCCACGGTCTATATACCAGGATAGTTGGGTTCTGCCCTTCCTGTCCTGCCTGAGGATTTGGCACTGCTATGAGCGGACATATCTCTGCTTCACTCATAGCCCGTGAATTTCCATTTATTTGGTATAACTCTATATCCCCCCTTGTTTTACGTGTTCGAGACCTAGTCTCGACAGGATCTCTGACAAATGGTTTTGGTTTCACAGGGACAGTTGGGTATAGCAGAGGTGGATCAGTCTGTCCACTCGCTTCATATTCTGGTAAGGGAAGCGGAGGGGGCAGAGGGGCCGATGCTATTACCAAGTTATTGTCTTCTTTATCTAAAAACATTGCTTTTGAACTTTTAATCTTTTGTTCCCTGAGGTTTGCTTCCTCAAGCCACCTGTGTGCCTGGGGAATGCCTAATTGACGTTGCTTTTTTACCTGACCTTTTGCGTCAGTTTTAAGCTGTTTGACAAGTTTGATAAGTGAAGGTTTTTCTAGTTTGCCATCAAATTTGTATTTATTAACCCATTTTGTATAGTACCTAACATTGTCGGCACGTTATAATTGCATATATTTCACATCTTCGGTTAATGGCGGATCTCGGGATCTTTTTGTGCACTTATTTCCCATGTTGTCTTAACTTAGTTAGAAAATGTTACGTAACCCTTCTTATCACGTGGTACCACGATTTCTCTTTTTCACATTTTATCTAGAATAACTGCCTACCTATCCTGTTTCCCTGATCTATGACAAGACAGCAATCTTTTTTGTCCCTGATTTGTACAACGCAAATCTCCCTGACAAAAACAAATACTGTAATAAGTCCCTGATCTAAAACAGAGAAAATGTAAATTCCTCCTTACCTGAGCCTCCGTGATTGACCGTCTCACTGATGGAACCGTTGACTTGTCCTCCAATCGCAGATCAGAAACAGTGGCTGGCCTTTTTTGAACGACAATTCAGTCGGAGGTCTTTCAGAGCAGAAGAACCAATGTGGTCTCTTCCCCGTACGGTTTCATGCCACCGGGCCCATCTGACCTGAGCTAGAGTGAGAGTTTCTGGTCCGAGGGACCGATCTGTCAAAGGAAAAATTAACTTCAAAAAGATCAATACACGGCAGGTTCAGGTTAAGGCACTTTAATCTTGCAGCAAGGAGACAAAAACGTGCTAATACTGAGCTTGTCTAACTAAAATCAGGAAGTAAAACCATCTGTATACATTTTCTAACAAGACATTGCCTACCAAGCTGACGTAACAGATCACGAGTTCTAACATCATTACTTCATAGCAGCTGTTTGTCCATGATTTTCTGCTTGTACTATCAATTTTGTGAAAAACTTCCTAAGAAAAACAACGTGGCCTTGATGACCACAAGTTAGATACAACTTACCACTATTTTATGTTACCATTCAAGGTACTATGGCTAATTTGAGCACAAAACAAGTACAGAATCTTCAAGCAGTCTTTTGTTTGATGTATCTCTTCTTTTCTGCAGCTGTGCATGTTCTCATAACACGAACAGGGCTGATTGTTCATATTTAATCACATTATAGAAAACAGTATTGTTCTATTCATTCACTATTCATTCATTTTCCTGACCTAGCAGATAATCACCTGCTTCTCAGTACATTTCCAAAAGGCATAAACATGAATTTTGCTGTGCTAGCAAATACTAGGTCAGAGAGCATCTTGCAATTTCAGAAAGCATACTGCAGTTTGAAAAAGCATCTTATAATTTCATACAGAATTAAGCTGTACATAAAATAGAATTTAATGTGTTAACCCTTTTAGCTTCTAATAAGCACTAAACATATACATTAATGCATATTTTTCTGACAGTAAATGTTTGTTTTTCTATAGTTCTTTAGGTGGGTTTTATATTTTCAGTGAGTTTAAGGATGACTGGGAGTTCCAGTGGTACTTTATAGATACTTAAAAAATGAAGTAAATGTTTTAGTGCACACTACTAGTAGAACACTGAGGCATGATTCTAAACAGCATGGAGACTGACTAAAATGTGTTGATTTCTTTTAAGTCATGTTATTGCTGCTACTTTTTTCCCAGTTCTCAATAACAAGTTTGGGTCATCATCAAATTCCTTAATTTGTACTTTTCATTTATATTTTTCTATATACCATCTATGTTTTTTTCTGCTTCTGCTGATATTTAAGTTTATTATTGGAGATGGTGTATGATAAATTCATATCTGTTTTGTTGATGTGTTGCCTTCATTACATCTGTCTTTTCATAGGCGCCGGAAGCTGTTGAAGACTGGGGGGCGGGGGCAGAAGGTGAGAGGGACACTTAGTGATCTAAAAAGGTAGTTTTTTATAACTATTTACTATCATAACATAGGTTCACTTGGAGGACTTTTTAAGATTAGCCAATTCCCTTTTGATGCTTGATTCTTGAATTAACATTTTCTGATTGGTCTTACCTATCCCATGACTGATAATTGTATATTAGCCCTAGTGAGAATAACTGTGATCATTCCATAGATAATTTGAGGGGACCCATATAAAGGATTCAGCATTTAGGAACTGCCTATATCCATTAGTGGCATGAGAGGCAATCCTGGAGTACATTTTCTATTACCCATCCTTAGATCCAAGTTGCATTTGAATATGGAGGGATGATACCTCATATTATATCATAGGGGGGTTGCTTTTGTTTAATAGAAAAGAAGGGTAGACTGCTATTCATAAATTTGCATGATGAAAATTAAAAGAGCACACCTCATGGTTTCTAAAGCATAATCAACAGATATGTACAGTTAAATAATTTTTATGTAGGCCATGGAAGAGTGTAGCAAGGCACATCAATGCATTCATTTGACTACATTATTTCTAGGCATCTCTCAAAAATAGCCAGGCACGCAGCCCAGAGCATCTTAAAACTGTTTAATGTCTTCAATAATCTGTATGGTATATGTTTAGAGATAAGAATATTTCTCTAAAAGGGTGTTTTGTGCGTGTGTGTGTGTGTGTGTGTGTGTGTGTGTGTGTGTGTGTGTGTGTGTGTGTGTGTGTGTGTGTGTGTGTGTGTGTGTGTCTGTGTCTGTGTCTGTGTGTCTGTGTGTGTGTGTGTATAGCAAATGATGGGCACATTTTTAAAGAAAATTAGAGAAACATTTGGAAAGATGTGCACACTCTTAAATGTTAGAATGAAACATTGTCAATGACATTTGAGAACATGACAGAAGTTTCTGGCTGCACACCTAGCTGCCTCATTAACTTTGTCAACAGCAAATTACTTAATATGCACCATTCCCCAAATGTATCAACAAATAATATCTGAAGCTGGGGCAGCAATGAAACATAGCTAAATATTAGCTTCAAATACAATTCTCAGCTGGTAAAAGCATTCACAAGTACTGTATGTTTTACACAGTATGTTACTGCCATTGTTCATACCCTGATTTATCTGCATATGGTCCTTTTCCCTAATCTCTTTCTCCTCATCGAAATGCATACCCCTCACGCACCACCTTCAGCAGCATGGCATGTCGCACCAGTCAATCAACTGACTGCCGGACCCAAAATGAATTTACCCTGTCAGCTTCAGTAAGCAGTTGCTTTTAGTCAATTTACATTTTATACTACCACTTAGTCTTCATAGCAAAGTTTAAGAGTCATGCATGTCTGATTATATGAAAATCTTTGTGTGGGAATACTTTTGAAATGCTAAAATGTGAGAATGAAATCTTGATTTTCTTTGAAAAGGATTATAACATGGGGAAATAATTCAGAATACTAGCATCTGATGTTGTAAATCTTTCATTCCTTACTGTTAAGACTTCGGTTCTGTCCTTGGAACCTACACGGCTGTTACCAAGCTCGCTCCAGCCAAAAACTCTCACCTAAGACTTGCCCACAATAATCCTCCCATAGTTTCTCCAGATCTTGTTTGCCACGTTCCTTGTCAGATGTGCCAAGTTTTTGTGATTTATCTATATCACTACCTCCTGTAGTCAGTTTTTCCATATATATATATATATATATATTATTTTCGTCTGTAAATTTATATACTTTCTTTCTAAAACCTACCCTCTACCTTTTGTAGGTCTTTTTATACCATCGTTGGTACTGTCCGTCTCCCCTACCTTTGGTAGGTCCTTTCCTACCACTTTGTGGTATTTCTTAGTACCATTGTTGGTACTCCTCTTTTTTTCTATCTGTTTAAAAAAAAAAAAAAAAAAAAAAAAAAAAACTCCTTTTCTTTAACCTTGCTATTGTTGTTGTTTGGTTGGTTAAAATGTAGGTTAGGACTATACTGTAGTTTCATGATGTCTGATAAAGTGAAACTAGGATTTAAACAGTGTGATAAATATGGGTGTAAGATGCCCAACTCAGACGGTCATGCCCGGTGTGTTTATTGTTTGGGTGTTGACCACATCAATATATCTTGTGATATTTGTTCCAGCTTCAGCAATCATAGGTACAAAGGTTCATAGGTAGGTACTAGACTATCGGCCCTGGGGCCTGTACAAGCCCAGCCAAAAAGGTACCCAGGCTTTTGGCACCCAAGAAAATTATTTCCTGTGCCACTGTCGAGCAGAGCCACAGAGGTGATCCCCGGAGTGAATTTCCTATTTCCCATCCAATCATCAAGATTTTTCTTGAAGAGTGCTAATGAGGAGCTTTGTTTGATATAGATAAGTAGTTTATTCCAGAGTATGGGAAGTCTCTGAGACAGGAATCTATCCCTCCAGCATGTTCTGTTTATTGTGGTGACAAGGTTTAGGTCCCTAGAGCGTGTAGCTCGGAGGGATTGGGATTTCTTTAAGTAGAGCATGTCCAACAGCTCTGGGTTTGACATAGCTTTGTATGTTAGGCAGAGATCACCTCTGAGTAGGCGATATGCGACGGAGTAAAGCTGGAGTTTTTTGAGACGGTGTGTGTAGGGCATTTGGTTGAGGCCGGTAATCCTCTTTGTGAGGTATTTCTGCGGCCTTTCCAGTTGTTGTAGATGTCTTTTGAGGTACATACCAAAAGGGGCGTTGTACTCTATAATGGGTCTAATGAGTGATGAGTAGAGGGGAACAATGACCTCTTTTTTCTGGAAGAGAAACCTTTTGTGATGAGGTGTGCCACATAGAAGGATTTCCTGACTACTGTGGCGATGTGATTATCAAAGGAGAGACTACTGTCCACCTGTGTCCCAAGGTCTCTTATCACACTTTCAGTGTTAAGTATACTACCACCTATGTTGTAGTTCATAGGTACAGAGTTTTTACCAAAGGGGATGACAATGCACTTTTTGGCATTGAGCTTGAGGCCATGGCTTTGACAGCAGGGATCTGTCTCAGTGAAGCTCTTTTGTAGAATGTCCACATCGTTAGGAGTTTCGATTATGGCTCCTAGTTTGCAGTCATCTGCGAACTTCATTAGCCAAAGACCTTCTGTGTTAGCCTGTACTTCAGAAAAGTAGATACCAAACAGGAGAGGATCCAGGACTGAACCCTGTAGTACTCCACTTGTCACTGGTCTGAAGTCGGATTTGGAGTCTGCTACTTTCACAGTGTGGGTTCTGTCAGTGAGCCAGTTGGCTACCCATCTTGTGACATAGGGATTTATACCTAGTTTAGTGAGTTTATCTATAATTCCAGAGTGGGGGATGGTGTCAAAAGCCTTGGCAAGATCTAGATAGGCTGTGTGAACCACCTTACCCTTGTCTACTGCTTTGGTGACTGCTTCAAAGAAGTCTATCAGGTTTAGGAGACATGATCTGCCTTTTACAAACCTGAACTGGGTGGGATCCAGAGTTTGGAGATTACCAATGTCTTTGTTTATAAGTTCCATGATGATACGTTCCATGGCCTTGCAGACCAGGCTCGTCAGGCTAATGGGGTGGTAGTTCCCGGGGTCCATGGTGGCTCCCCCCTTGTGGAGTGGGATAACCGTTGCTGTGCGCCATTCAGCAGGCACAAAGCCTGAGGTGAGGCTATGGTTGAACATGGTACTTAGGTGGGGTGCCAGTTCATTCTGTAGTTCGTGTAGAACGCAGCCTGGGATGTTGTCTGGTCCCATGGATGCTGTGTTCTTGGCTTTGGAGAGTGTGGTTTTTACCTGTGCAACCGTGATTACAGGAACTTTGCATTCTTCCGGTATAGAGATGGGCTCTTTAGGGGGTGAGAGGGGGGTAAAGTTAGCACTAAACCTATCTGCCAGGATGTTGGCAATATCAGTTGGGTCTATATATTTAGTGCCATTGTGCTGTAACTCAGAGCAGATCTGAGTGTTGCCATTCAGATTATTGACATAGCTATAGAATGCTTTGTGGTTGTCTTTAGAATCAGTGGTGATTTTGTTTTCATAACTAGCTTTGGGGGATTTTATCAGGGATCGCAGCTTCTTACTGAGGCTGACCAGGGAGCTCCTCCACTCGTGGGATTTTACTCTGTTTTGCAAGAGATTCTTCCTTCTTTTGTACAGTTTGTTAATGGCAGGGGACCACCAGATTGGCTTCCTTTTTTTGGAGGATAGCGTCTTGGTTCTGTTTGGGATAGCACGATCCATGCACTCATGTAAGTGCTGATAAAGTGCAATTGTGTAGGATTCAGTAGTCGTAACTGTATTGTCCATCTGCATGGGTGTCATGAAGTTCACCACTTCTGTCTTAAGAAGCATGAAGTTGGCTTTGGAGAAATTTTTTACCATGGTTTCCTTAATGGGGGGGGGGGGGGGTGGAGGCAGGATGTGGATATCTAGGGAAATTAGCTTATGGTCGGATCGGACCAATGAGGCATTGACTTCAGGTGTGGAACACCGGTCACTCATATTGGTAATGACTAGATCTAGGATATTGTTGCCCCTGGTGGGGGTGTGAATAAGTTGATCCAGGACATTGGAGTTTATGAATTCCAGAAAGCGTTGAGTGAAGAAGTTGGTACATGAGTAGTTTTCCCAGTTAATGGTGGGGTAGTTGAAATTGCCCATTATTAGGGTGTTTGGTCGAACCCTAATATTTTCCAGTACATCAAGAAAAGAGGAGTGGGAATCCTGGGGCATGGTGGGTGATCTGTAGCAAGCTACAATTTGGATTGCAGTTTTGCCCAGAGTTAGTTGCACTTGAATAGCCTCGGCTGCATTATGCTGAGCAACTAGCCTGGAGGTGTGGATATCCTTAATGAATATGGATACACCTCCGCCTTTCGTGTTCCGGTCCAGGTTACATGGCATGAGTTATAGCCTGGTAGTGCAGGGGTGCTCTCTGGAGCCTTAAACCAGGTCTCATTCACTGCACAGATATTGATGTTCTCCATTTTAAGGAGTGCCTTGAGTGAGTGCATTTTGAGATTTAGACTTTTGATATTGAGTAGCATCACCCTCAGTTTTTGCCTGTTCCTGTTACGGTGGAGAATTTGTCATTTGAACCTTGCCTAAAAAAGGCACTATAGGGGCGGCAAGAACCTTATCCAGTATCCGGAATCCCAGAGGTGACAGGTGCAGGCCATCTCTGGCAAAGCATCGTGGTCTGTCGAACATGTCATCCCAGGCAGACAGATATTGGATCCCTTTAGAATGGCACCAGGAGCTTAGCCAATTGTTGAAGTCAATCATTTTGTCCTTGTACTGCGGCATCATTCTGGGTGATGGCAGAATGCTACTCAGGGCTAGGGTCATACCTGCCTGGGCTACAAGATCGGAGAGCTCTTCCATGTCTCTTTTCATGTAGTCCAGGGAGGTACGTCTCAGGTCGTTCACACCAACATGGACAATGACAGAGTCATATTTGTACTTGTTGTGGAGTGACCTGAGTGCGTGGGTTATGTGGCGGATCCTGGCACCCGACAGGCAGCTGACAGTAACCTTCTCCTTGTTTAGCCTGGTGAGTGGGACATCAGTGTGCCGGACTATAGAGTCGCCTATGACTAGTATGTTGGGTACGTTGTTTTGCCTTATTGGCTGTGGTTGAGTGGCACACGGAGTCTGCGGGCTATGTGTCATTTGGGTTGTGTTGGGGGGGTGGAGGTTGCTTGCATTTCTGCTTTGGAGGTCTCTGTTGCTTGAGCAGATTATTATTGAGATCCTCTGTGAATGTTTTTGTATTTCTATGTGTGGATTTTGGTGGTGTAGATTTAGTGAGACTATGTGATGAGTGTGGTGTTGTGCAAGTGTTTACCTTCTCCTCTTGACTGTCAAGTTCAGTCTTGATTGGAGAGAGCTTTACCTCCAGTTTGGCTATATAAGTGCATCTCTCACAGGTTGTAGTGTTGGGTGGTAGGAGGAGAGGGTTGTCTGTGTATATGAGGCAATTTCTACATTGCCCCAAGATGCCCAGATTCATCAGATAGATAGGAGAGAACACTGGGAGCTGACTCTTGGACATGCCTGAATAAAAAATATATTTTCCTCTAGATAAGTGAGGAAAGTGAGTACAAGAGCTGTTTTTCTCTAAGCAAGTGAGAAAAGTAAGTACCAAAACTGTTTTCCTCTAGGTAATGAGGAAGGTTGAGTGCTGTAGTAATTAGTAGGTTATTTAGTGCTTACAAGTTCTGAACAAGTGCTGATCACGAATAAGCAAATTCAAGTGCTAAAAGTAAGAATCTGTATCTGGACTAAACTAGTTACAGGAAAGGGGGGAAACAAGTGCAAATGTGGGCTTTTAAATCAGAAAGTTGAGAGAGATGGAAAAACTGCCCAAATGGCTAATAACTACAATTTCTGGGCCAGAACCAGATATGTGGTAGATAAGTTATCCCACTGATAAGCTAGATGGCTTCCCTCCAACACAGAAAGCTTGGGGGAGGGGGCTCAGAAGCTTACATACAGTCCTGGATACAGCAAATCTGAATCTGGACTACACTAGTTACAGGAAAGGTATTTTATATATATATATATATATATATATATATATATATATATATATATATATATATATATATATATATATATATATATATATATATATATATATACAGAAAAGTAGCTAAAACAGCAGTCAAAACAATTCAAATACAGTACAAGCTAGAACACGAGTATGTAGCAATGTTAGACCAAACAGTTTAAAAAATGCAATTAAATTAAAAATGACTAAAAACAATGCAGAAGGAGTCTATTAGGTAGAATGAGGTAAAGAGGTGGGACTGGGGGGAGTGTCCCAGATCAAATCTACAGTGGGGGCGGGCAACTGCAAAAACCTCCAAATTTAAACAACAACACAGGAATAGGGAGGGTGGGTATGGGTAAACCAACACCTTCAGAAGAGATCTGAAAAACTATACAGTGAAGCAAAAATAACAGTGCACAACTCTGAAGTCAGCCAGCAATGATATAAAATTAGTCAAACAGCAATTACCAGTACACAACTCTGAAGTGCCAGAAAAATATACTCAGCTCTGTATATTTCCAGATAGTTTGAAGAGCACGTTTTCAGGACACAGGAAGGCTCCAACAATGATATGCAGACTTTTTTTACTAAGAGGGTCTAATTTTATGAAAGTAATCCTTGAGATGGTCACATAACACACAATCGTACTTTGGTTGAGCATAAGAACAAGCTGATTCTGAAGGGTATGATGAAAACTCCCTTCTCGAAGGCTTTTTCTGGGACGGAGGTCTTACCACCTCCTAAGCATAAGAAACATAAAGAGAAACGGAGTCAGTCAGTTCCAACATCTCAGTCCTCCTCGTAACTGAGTCGACACAGGGCTTCTCCCACGCCTTCGGCGCAGACTACTTCGGCACCAGGCTCCATGTCTTCTTCCTCAGTGCTGCCCTTAATTCTGACTCCAGCCACTGTACCAGCTTCAGCACCATCCTCCTCGGTGCCGACTTTGGTTTTCACACAGGCTCTGACTACTGTACCTGCATTGTCACCATCCCGGCCATGGTGCCGATGTCTCATATGGCTCCACTAACACTGACACCATCGGTTCTGAAGGTCGAACATCTTCCCTAAACCAGATATTCTCCCACTTATGACCCCTTTTTGGGACACCAGTTTAGTCCATTTCTTGAGAGACCTGAATTTCCTTCGGCAGCCTCCTTTAGATCCACCAGGAGTCTTTCAGAACAAGATGTAGTGAGGATTGTGGACCAGCTTTTGGCAGCTAGAGGATTACCCACCCCTGCTAGGTTTTCCTTCCCTCTTGGAACGGAAGCGTTCATGGTATATTAACCTGTATATCCTCCTCCAGCCTCTTTCCAGGTCCAGGAGACTTTGGTACCAATGGCCATCCCAATACATTCTGTCTCGGCTCTGACTGTGGAGGCTTCCCTGTCGGCAGCGATTACTCTTGGTGCAATGGCTCCATTGGAGCTGGTGCACTCTCAGAGCAGTGATTGGACTGTCGGCACCATGGCTCCTAGTTCAGTGCCTATTTTTTTGGTGGTGCCATCTATGGCCACAGCTCCCCCGGCAGCTAGCAGTCCTCGCAGAGCTCCTCACCTGGAGGTGGGCTCCTCAGGGTGGGGTGTGACCCCGGTTCTGAGGTTGTCCTTCTCGGTTCTGGGCTCCCATCCCTCCTTGGGTGGGCCTGCTTTCCAGGTGATGGAGAGGGTCCTTGCCTCAACATGCTCGCAGTTGGCACCATTGGCATCAACACCTGAACCCCCCTCTAGCATGCAGCTGTCCCAACCCCCTACTCTGAGATCCTCAGCACGGGAGTTTCAAGACCTTCTCTTGAAGGAAACCCTTTCTCTGGAGTCCTCCTCAGAAGATCCCACTGGGGAGCCACCCGAGAAGAAACTATGCAAGAGGAAGCACCTTGATTCCCCTGAGGAATCCATCACCAAAGACACTGATTGCAATGAGGGAGAAGGGTCCCCCATGGTCTCCCCTGGAAGATGTCTCATTTGGAGACATTCTCGAGATCCTCAAGCGGAGACTGAGAGCCCTCCAACCCTTCTTTGGAGGAATTGGTGTTCTTGCAGCCTTCCATGCTAGGCCATCTACTTCCTGGGTGACCCCACCTGTGGATGAGCTTGTTAAACTTATTGTGCAGCGTACCTGGAAGGCCCTAGACAAAATAGAACCTGTCTCCCGGAGGCCAGATAAAATTTTATCCACCCCTGAAGACCAGCCCAATTGGTCTAAGCAGCTGGTAGTTGATTCCATGGTCGTGGCAGCAGCCACCAAAAGGGAACTGGCAGAAGATAGTTCCACTGTTCATCCCCTGAACAGGGAGTCTCGGGCTATGGACAGACTGGGGAAACGGGCCTACACTTCAGTGACCTTTGCCATTCAATCGCTGAATTATCTGGCACACTTTACTCGCCTCCAAAGAGACCTAATCTCAGAAATGTCTGCCTGCTTGGTGGGGGTACTGCCTGACGAGATGCATGACACTGTTGTCTCTCAGCTGGCTACCCTGGAAATCCATCTCAAACTCCTCAATGCGCTTGATCTCTCACACCACCGAGGGGGCAGCTCGAACAGCCGCATCAGGCATCGTCATGAGATGGCATGCTTGGATGCATTTGTGTGATTTTGCAGACCCCTTTAAATCTTCCTTTGTCAACGCACCTGTTGACGAATCTTCCCTTTTTGGTCCCAAAGTAAGAGACACACTATCACATAGTGAGAAGGACAGAAATACTTTGTCTGCTGTGGGCATACATTTTTCCACCCCCCAGAGATCCTATTCCAGGAACCAGAGGGAAGGAATATTGTGGTCAAAAAGTCCCAAGGATCTTTTCGTGACACTCGTGATGAGCAATCCCGGGCAAGGGGGAGGGACAACTCATCCAGAATATGCAACCAGGGTGCTAGAGATTCCTTCTCTGGCTGACCCTACCAGCATTCTGAACAGCGGCCTGATTGCTTTCCTCTGGAAGTAGTCGGGGGTCTAATTTTCCTGCACCTACAGGTCTGGCAACTCATAACAATGGATGCGTGGGTGCAGAGTATAATATCCAGAGGATATCATATCCCATTCGATCTTACTCCCAGACCCGTAAAATGACTTCCCAATGTCCCACCCTGTCAGAGGGGGCTGCAGCCTTATAAATTGAAAAGCTGCTAAGAAAAAGAGTCATCCAGCCAGTCCCACCAGACCAGAGAGGATCTGGGTTTTACTCGAGGTTCTTTTTAGTGCCAAAAAAGGCAGGGGACTGGAACCTATCCTGGATTTCAGCTTACTAAACAAATTTATAAAACCTCAAAAATTCCGGATGGTCACGGTACAGTCCATCCTCCCCTTTCTGGGGAAGGACAACTGGATGTGCTCTATAGACCTCCAGGACGCGTATTACCACATAAAGATGGAAAAACACTACCGGAGATTTCTCCGCTTCTGGCTGGGAGACAATCACTGTCAGTTCAGGGTACTGCCTTTTGGTTTCTCGAAGCCCCCAGAGTGTTCACCAAATGTTTGGCAGTCGTAGTAGCTCATCTCCGACTACAAGGATTCCAGGTGTTTCCATATTTAGATGATTGGCTCCTTACTGCCACAACCAGGAATCTTCTCATTCTCAGTCTCTCTTGCACTCAAGGGCTTGCTCTTTGCTTAGGTATCATGATTAACATGGACAAATCACAAATGTCTCCAACAAAAGCACTGGAATTCATTGGAGCGATCTTCGACACAACGACCTGTTAAGCTTCCCTTCCTCCTCACAGCTGTCAAAAATAAGAAGCCGGATTCAAGTCCTCCTCCCTCAAACATTTGTACCAGCATGTCTTGTACTACAGCTATTGGGATCTATGGCAGCAACCATTACCTTAGTTCCACTGGCGAGGTTGCACATGAGACTAGTACAGTGGCTCCTTTCATCACAATGGTCAGTCCTAACCCACCCACTCAACTACATGATATGCCTCACAAACCTTTGCAAGAAAGAAATGCATTGGTGGATGAAGCCAGAATCAAATCTTTGGTGTCGACCATTCTGCCTTTCCCAGCCCAGGGCCATAGTGACCATGGATGCTTCCCTGTTAGGGTGGGGAGGGCATTTCCAGGGAAAGACAGTCCAAGGCACCTGGTCCCCCATGGAGGCCAATTTGCACATAAATGTCCTGGAATTTGGGGCAGTTCTCTTAGCATTGCAAGTGTTCCACTCATCCCTTCCTTCCAGGACCATTGCAGTTCAATCGGAAGACATGTCAATCATCTGGTACATCAACAAACAAGGTGGAACAAGGTGTGTTGGGAGGCCATGAGAATTTGGCACTGGGCAATGGCTTCCAACTGCTTTCTCATTGCAATGCACATTTCTGGGAATTCCAATCTTATTGCGGACAATTTGAGCAGGAACTTTCTGATGCCTCACGAGTGGTCCCTCAGTCCTATAATAGCAGATCAGATCTTCCGCAGTTGGGGCAGGCCTTGCTGCGACCTGTTTGCTTCTTCCCTAAACAACAAATGCAGAAGCTACTTTGCCCTGATCCCCCCTCAGGGGGAATCACCAAGGGATGCTCTGATGCACGATTGGCCCCCAGGTCTATTATATGCCTTTCCCCCGTTTCCTCTCATCCCGAAATTCCTCCAGAAAGCTCAAAGGTTGAGAAGCAGAGTAATCCTTATTGCCCCTTATTGGCCCCGTCAAGTCTGGTTCCCTTTTCTGTGGCCTCATCTGATCCACAGCCCGTGGATCCTGGATCAATCCCAATGTTTGCTGTCTCATCCTCAGGGACTGATTCACCCCAATCTCCACAGCCTCAAGCTTGGTTTCTCCACTTCTGATGATTGCCAGGCTACCTATTTCATCTCCTGTTCTTGAGAGTCTTTTGACTTCACACAAACCTTCCACCAGGAAAATGTATTCTAGTAAGTGGGCTAGGTTCTCTAGACAGGCCAAAGATCATAACATAGACCCCTTTTCCATGCCTATTCAGAAGATCCTACAATACCAGACTACCCTATAACACACAGAAGCTTCAGCATTGACAATTACTGTGCATTTAGCAGCTATTGCAAATTTTCACAATGCAATTGACAATTCTGTTATGTCACACCGACTGTGCAAAACCTTCATGAAAGGAGTATTACATGTTAAACCTCCTGTCAAGCTTCCTGTAGAGCCTTGGGACGACATTGGTGCTTCACTCATTAACAAGTCCTCCTTTCAAGCCTTCTAACTCATGTGATATGAAATTTTTGTCTTGGAAAACTTTACTTCTAGTAGCCCTTACCTCAGTGAGAAGAGTATCTGAGTTGCAGGCCTTGAGTGTCAAGAGACCTTACTTGATTTTTCATAGGGAGTGTCCCTATGTACTGACCTCTACTTTTTGCCCAAGGTCATTTCTGGGTTTTCCATTAATCAAGCTGTTGACCCACCATTTTTCTTCCCTCATCGTTCAAATAGAGGGGAATATCTTTTGCATACCCTCGATGTTCATAGGCAACTTTGTTTCTATTTGGACAAAGCTAAATCTTTCAGAAAAATGGATCAATTGTTTGTGGCCTTTGCAGGATCCAGATTCGGTAGGCCTGTCTTCAAAATGACTTTATCTTCTTGGCTCAGAAACACCATTACTTTCATCTACCACCAGAACAAAGTGTCTTTACCTTCCAGAATAAAAGCTCACTCTACTAGATCGATGGCTACTTCAGTGGCTTTTCATTCCAAAGCCTCTGTGGATGATATCTGCTCAGCAGCCACTTGGGCAAGACCTCATACCTTTATCACTCATTACAAATTAGATTTGGCCTCCAGGGGACAAGCATCTTTTGGTTCTATGGTGCTCAGGAATGTCGTTCCTTAGGGCCACCCAGGACTCAAGTAGCTGGAGACTCGGTCCTAACAGTAAGGAATAAATAAAGATTTACAACATCAGATAAAGAAGTTATGTCTTACCATAATTTTCCATCTGTGTTGTAGAACTTTATTCATTCATTACTTCCCGCCCTCCTTCCCCTGCCTAGCCTCCTGGTGGACTTTAGGATTTCCTTATCAGTTAAGGTATTTGCTCAGACAGAGCCTCATACTGTCTCTTTTATTACTTCTATACTGTAATGGCGGGGAAACTTGATCTGAAGAGACTATGAGAGGGGCATTGTGGGTAGGTCTTAGCTGAGAGTTTTTGGCTGGCTCGAGCTTGATAACGACCATGTCGGTTCCGAGGACGGAACTGAAGTCCTAACAATAATGAACGAATAAAGATCTACAACACAGATGGAACGGTATGGTAAGACATGACTTTTTTTTCATCTTTGGAGAAAAAAATGTTGCCCTCAGCCATGTTGGATCATACTTGTAAACGAGCTGTCTGACTAAAGCATCAAAAACTCCTCTGGGAGTTGAAAGAGCTTTGAGCTTTAAGTGATCGCTTAACATCCCTGTGAAATAATTCTAGAAAAAAAAAGTCAGCAGAGGACATAAATGCTTCATAAAGTATTACGTTTTCAACTATTCCATTATACTGGCAGGATAGGCAGCAACTTAACTCTTCAGTTGAAAGACTGCAGTGCTCTTTTAGCAGGCCTGTTGTAAAAATACTCCAGTATTTCAGCCTTCACGAATGCGGACCTCAGCTTGCTTGGGGAAATAGATAAAATCTCATAAACGGAGTTTCCTTACACACACACACACACACACACACACACACACACACACACACACACACACACACACACACACACACACACACACCTTTGCATAAAACAGAACAGACCTTGCTGCATACAACAGAATGGACCTTGCTGCATAAAATAGAATGAACCTCAGCTTGCTTAGGGAAACAGATAAAATCTCATAAATGGAGCTTCCTTTTACACACACACACACATGCACACACACACACACACACACACACACACACACACACACACACACACACACACACACACACACACACACACACACACAGACACACACACACACACACACACACACACACACACACACACACACACACACACACACACACACACACACACACACACACACACACACACCTTTGCATATAACAGAATGGACTTTGCTGCATATAACAAAGTGGACCTTGCTGCATAAAACAGAATGGACCTCAGCTTGCTTTACTTTGGGAATAAAAAGAACTTCTATTTAAAAAAATGTATTTAATAACATTTTCCTGTTCAAGAAAGTTATTTTAAAGGTAGAAGTTTGTATTTTAAAGCACTGTCACAAAACGGTGTCATACTTTTAAATGAGAGAGCTCTTTTTTTTCTGTCAGTTTTAAAATTGTTTATAGTAATTGAAGATGTTTTATTTTGTGGAGCAAATATGTTTATTTAACTTTTGGGGGCTATCAAAGTCTTATAAAGTGATTTTTGTTGTGTTTTTTTATGTGAAAAAGTGACTTTTGAAGACTTTTAAGTTTTGCCAGCTCTTGCTACTTCTTTTCCCATGGAAGAGGCAGCATTTTCGGCTTGACCATAGAACAAACTGTCAATGCCATGGTTGTCCTTCCTCCAGCCAAAAAAAACAAAAAACAAAGATAAGCCAAAAGCCTTTGCCACCACAGTAGGCTAACAGTTTGCCTCAGCTGCAGGTGGGTGACTTTGCTGTGGCCATTAGTTGTATCTAAGACCATTCATCTTTTACCCAAGATCCCTCTGGTGTAGTACCTACAGCCACTATGGACTGAAGTTAGCCATGTCCTTTGTGGTTGTTGGGGTCCCCTCAATGGGCAAAGGAGAGCCACTCTTAGTGTTCCTGGGAGAGGGAACAGGGAAGGCTTCCCTGTTTTGTCAGAATGTTGTGCCTATCCCCCCTGGAAGCTACTGTTGCCATTAATAATGCTGTTGGCCCTATTTTCCCTGTCAAAAAGAAACAGAAAATTAAACAGGTATCTCTTCCTCTTCCTCAAATTTCCTTAGACTGGAGTAGCTTACTGGTTCTGGCTCAGGGTTAAATTCAGACTATTAATACTTCTTATAAAGTAAGACTTCAAAGACTTCCTTACCAAATATCTCCTGTATATTATTAAACTCTGCTTAACTCAAAATACAATGCCAGGCATGTGGAAAACTGGTGTTAAATCCCTTCCCAAACAGTCTCCACCAGAAAATGCCTCACTTCTGCCTTATCTCCATCCTACCTACACTTATGAAAATGCTTGGAAAGTGTATCTACGAACAGCTGTCTATGTACATCCAACTGCACCACCTCCTCACTCTTAAACAGCATGGATTCTGGACTGGCTGGAGCACAACGACAGCACTATGATCACTTACAGGTAAAATCCTTCTCATCATGGATAAAGGAAACGTTTCAAGAGGTCACATCACTGACCTTACCAAAGAGTTTGATCTTATTTGCCACTTCCTGCTCCTTCATTCTCTCCAAGAAATTATGGTTAGTCTCAACACTGTCACCTGGTTCCAACATTTCTCAACAAATATATATTAGAAAGTCAAAACAGGCTCATCCTTATCACCTCCAGCACCCCTTACCAGAAGAGTACCCCAGGGATCCATAATCTCCCCACTGCTCTTTTCAGTCTTTATTAACAAACTACCCTTCATCTTCCTAACCTTCCTGTCAGAATTTATGCAAATGATTGGTTATTCTTCTATCCAGCCCCTCACATTCAACTATTCAAACCCAGCTTCAGTCTGACTTGCACTCCAGTAATTATTGGTTAAACAACAATAACCTACTCATAAACCCCTCCTAAACAAAAAGTGTGATATCTGGAATTTCACAAAAGCTGAAAAAAAACTCCTAAAAATCTTAGCATTGCAGATCTTGATGGTTCCCCAACAGAAATGACCATTTCCTTTAAAGACTTGGGTATATGGCTAGACCAGTCACTTAACTTCCAAAGCCACATTGAAAACATCAGGAAAAATATAATTTCTCTTTTATTCTGGTCCTAGAAAATATCTCCCTTTTTCTTCAGACCAGCTAGAAATGCAATAGGCAAAGGAGTCCTCCTTGCACAACTTGAATATGAGCTCCGAATCACGGACACTACCACTAAAAAAAAATCCACTCTGCAGCCATTGAAAACAAAATCTGCTGATTCATTTCCAGCCCCCCCCCCCCCCCCCCACCAGAACAGCACTTCATTACCCTCTGCAAAGCAAAATGGCAACCAATCTCCTACACAGCTGAGCTACTCCTAGGGTCTCTTCTTTTCACCCCACATCAGCTAGGTGCCTTTGTACTGCTTGTAGCCAAACTACATAATAAAACCACTCCATACAACCTCCATAAACTCTCCCAGTTAAGTCTCTCACTCCAGACACCCCAAACCACCTCACCTAAAAGAAGTCTCCTATTTCTTGATGCTCAGAACTCAACTCAAAAATCTGACTGCAAGTGCTTTTCCATTGGGCACATTTCCTTACTCCCTCCTCACCTGCATCACTCCTACTTTGAGTCTCTGTACTCACCTGCTGTTTCCTTCTCATATTTACTACTAAAATTAGTTTGCATCTGTTTTTCTATATATTGTGTCAATTGTCTATGGAATTATCTACCTTCTGTGATTACTCTGTTTCTGAAGTTGTTCTGTTTTATAATTTTTTTTGTGAATTTCTTCACAAAGGCTGTGCTTGCAAATGGTTTACTATGATCAGGGTACTACCACAGTCAACAAATTAAATAAAACAAATAAATAGATGTGAAGTTGTTCTAACTCGCCGTTCATTCTTACTGATGGGTTCGGAGCTGATCCTCGGCTATGACTTGGCCAACTGCAAAAGCTCAAGATCTTCAACCAGCTTGAGGCCAACTCCCTATCCCATGATAAACCCTGATCTTCCCTCAGATCTCATTTGCCGCTGCAACTTAATCTGGCGTTCACCAGCTCTGGCCAGTGAATAACTTTATTTTTCTGAAAATTATAGCTGTTAACATAGCTTAGTAGCTTATTTAGTCATTTAAATAGTTAGTTAGTTAGAGTGTTTAGTCTATTCTGATATTACTTAGATAATATAATTAGTTATTAGGGCCGTTTTTTTAGGCCTTCTTTTCTCCCTATCTCAGTTAGTTTAACTACTGAGAAATTAATGGCCGTGTTTTTAGGCTCCTTTTTTCTCTTTATCTCGAATATTTCATACAGAGTGCGTTTATATTAGATTATAGTCCTTTTTTCTCAGGGCACCTAGTTGTTTTTCTAATATTTTAATTAGATGTTAGTGGCCGTGTTTTAAGGCCTTAAAGTCTTATCTATAGTATTCCTTGTGTGTGGTGTGTTAGTTGGTAAATTACAGCCCTTCTTTTTATATAAGGCAGATAAATATTTGCATTATTAGATAAATTTATTAGAGCCTTCTTTTCTTAAGGCTTTAATAGTTCTTTTGTGTATGCATATTATTGTTAGAGCCCTCTTTTTTATAAGGTTTTGTTGCTGTGTTTTACTGTAGTTAGTATTTGTCTTTGGAAATATGTCTCAGTAGGATAAGGAAAAAGCCAAGTCTGGCTTCAAAAAATGCCCAAGATGTGGGCAAAAGATTTCTATAAATGATGGACATACTGAATGTGTCTACTGTTTGGGTGAGGTACACCTGCAGGAAAGCTGTTCTATATGCCACTACTTTAGCTCCAGAGTGTTACATGAGAGAAAAAGAAAACTTATGGATAAGGGTCTGCTGAAATCCTCTTTTCAAGAGTCGCTGGATAAGTCAGACAAGCACTCTAAAAAGGCATTGGAACTGACAAAAAGTCCATCTACTTTGAAATCAGCTTCTAGTAAAGCTTTGACATCAGTTCCACAGCCTTCAGAACCAACTATCATTATGGTTAGGAACCGGTCCCTGACCTTGGAACCGGTATCTCCTACTTTGAAGTCTCCCATATTACAATTGATGGCTTTGTCACATTCTTCACGGGCCTCAAGTAGACTGATCTGGATGTGGACCATGTGGTGAAGAAGCTTCTAGATACCGACGCTGGCAAAAATTTTATCGGCACCGACCCCGGGGGCTTTGGAGCTGACCTTAGTGCCTCCAACATCTTCTGTTCCTCCTCCAATCTGCATGGAAGTTTCAGAGCCAGAGAGCATGGAACTGATGATTGTGGACCCCTTGCATCCGACACCTACTCTAGGTTTTTTAGCCCTGACTGCCCTGATGTCTTCGGCGCCGACTGAAGGATCTTGGGGCCGACACTCATCAGTCGGGTCCATGGATGATAGTAGGACCGACTTGTCAGTACCGATTTTTACCTCTCGGTGATTTGGCTCAAGTGAGTTTGGCCCTGAACTCTGGCTCGGAGCCCTCCATACTGACACAGATGGTTTCCATCGAATCTTCAGATCTGAAGGATTCCTCTCATCCGGACCGAGGAGCCTTCGAGAGTATGAGGAGGGCTTTGTCCACTCCGATGACCACTCCATCAGTTCGAGCAGCTCCCTCCCTGAAAGCACCGATGTCTGCCTCTTCAACACACGCTCTGTTGAAGCGTAGAGATCCTGAACCTCAGGAAGTCCCATTGGGTGAGCCATGTTCTTCCAAGACCTCTCCAGAAGCTCCCACTGAAGAAGTGCCTAGGAAGAGACTCTGCAAGATGAAGCATCTGAACTCCCCACAGGAGTCACTCACTTTGGATACTGACTTGGATGAGTCAGAAGGGTTCCCATGGTCCCCCTCAGAAGATATGTCCTTTGCAGATATCTTAGAGATTCTTAAACAGAGGGGTGGCTGGAAATCCCTTAACCCTTCTGATGATGAGTCAATCCTCCTGAAGGCTTTTGCGTCTCAACCCTCCATCTCGTGGGGGTCTCCACCCTTTGATGAGTTGATTGAGTTACTCTCTCAGAGGGCATGGTCGTCCCTTTATACCACTGAGCCTGTTCCCAGGACGCCTAATAAATTTATAACCTGGCCTCAAGACAAAACCTTTCTAACTAAAGGAGTGCCCATTGATGGCATGGTAGTGGCAGCGGCCACCAAAAAAGAACTATCAGAAATGTCTATGTCTGTTCATCCTCCTAATAGAGAGTTCAGGATCATGGACAGGTATGGGAAGCATATGTTTAGTTCAGCGGCTTTTGTCCTTCAATCACTGAACTATCTCACACATTTCACTAGGTTACAAAGGGATCTCTTGAAGGAACTAGGACATACTCTCCAGGGTTCAGTAGCTGTGGGGGTTTCTGACAAGGTAACTTCCCAGCTCTCTACTCTTTATTCTATTGTGAACTCTTCCATGCATCTGGTCATATGCAGCTCATGGAACGAGCAGAGCAGTGGGTACAGGAATTGCCCTTAGGAGACATTCCTGGATGCACTTATGTTCCTTTGTGGAACTCTTTAAGTCTTCCTTTATTAACACCCCTTTTGATGGCTCGTCCCTTTTTGGACCAAAAGTGAAGGAAGCACTTACCAGGAGTGAGAAAGATGGAAGGACCTTGTCTGCCAATAGAGTACATTTTTCTACCCCGATTAGACCCTACCCCAAAGGGAGGGAGGGTGGAAAGATGTGGTTCCGTAAATCTCAAGGATCTTTCCAGGATACTTGTGGTGAACCCCCCTCTAGAGGCAGAGGAGGGTAAGTAATGGAAGATGCTGTCCACATGGCAGAGGGGGTCCGCAGAACAGAGATAATTTCTTTGGGAAGCCCTATCAGCGCTCCTGAGAGGAGGCCCAACTGTCCATCTCTGGAGGCAGTTGGGGAACACCTTTCTTTGTACCCAGACGCCTGGCTAAAAATAACAAAAGACAGCTGGGTACAAAGTATCATATTCAGAGGATACTCAATTCCCTTTGCCACACCGCCCCCTCTTGTGAAAAAAATCCCAGACCTTCTACCCAGTCACAGGCAACAAGCAGCCATAGAGGTCCAAAGGTTGCTGGAAAAAAGAGTCATCCAACCAGTCCCAGCAGACCAGAGAGGATTCGGAACTTACTCAAGGTTCTTTTTAGTTCCATAGAAAACAGGGGACTGGAGACCTATTCTAGACCTCAGCAGACTAAACAATTTGGTAAAAAAGACAAAGTTCCAGATGGTCACACAACAGTCAATACTTCCCTTTCTGGGGAAAGACAATTGGATGTGCTCAATAGATTTACAGAATGCTTACTACCACATAAAAATGGACAGGCCATCCAGGGATCATCTGCACTTCTGGCTGGGAGCCAGTTATTATCTATTTTGCGCTCTGCCCTTTGATTTCACTACAGCCCCCAGAGTGTTTACCAAATGCATGGCAGTAGTCACAGCTCACCTGAGATGTTTGGGATTCCAAGTGTTTCCATACCTAGATGACTGGCTCCTCACTGCCACCACCAGGCATCAACTCATACATGCAAGGGACACAACTTTAAATCTCTGCAATCAATTAGGGATTACCATAAACTCAGAAAAATCTGCCTTATTGCCATCGCAACAGACCATTTTTGTAGGAGCAGAACTAAATACAGTCACAATGACCTTAAGCCTTCCTCCAGGAAGAGTTTGCCTTTTACTAAAACAAATCCTAGACCTGCTCCCAAAGACAAAAGTCCCAGTCTCAATGGTACTCAAATTGCTAGTAATGATGGTGGCAGTGATCATAGCCATTCCTCTGAGTCGATGCACATGCGAGTGCTACAGTGGCTCCTGTTCTCTCAATGGTCCTTTCAGGAACTTCCAATGTCACACCAAATCATAATATCAGATATGTGCAAGAAGGACCTTCAGTGGTGGCTGACATCCCAACAGGTAACACTAGGCCGTCCATTTGTTCTACCCCCTCCTATAGCCACGGTGACCACGGATGCTTTCTTGATGGGGGGGGGGGCATTTTCAGGGAAGAACAGCCCAAGACATGTGGAAGAAGCATGAGGCTCATTTGCATATAAACGTCCTGGAGATGAGAGTGGTACTCCTAGCATTGTAGTCCTTTCAAGACTGTCTCCCTCTGGGAACAATTGCAGTTCAGACGGACAATATGTCAGTGGTCTGGTACATAAACAAGGAGGAACCAAATCTTATCCCCTGTGTCGAGAGGCCCTGAGAGTATGGCAGTGGGCAACTTCCACTCAGCACTTTCTGATAGCAATGCACACCCTGGGAAAATCCAGTGTGATAGCAGGCAAGCTGAGCAGGGCAATTATTTTGCCTCACGAGTGGTCACTAAAAGAAACAAGCAGCAGAAAGGATTTTTTGCAGATGTGGCCAGCCTTGCTGTGATCTCTTTGCAACCCCAACAAACATGAAATGCAGCAGCTACTTCACTCTAATCCTCCCACTGGGGGATGCCCCAAGGGATGCACTTGTGCACAGTTGGTCTCTGGGTCTCCTTTATGCTTTTCCCCCTTTCCCTCTAATACTCAAAGTATTACAGAAAGCAAAGACTCTGGGAAGGACCATAATCTTAATAGCCACTTACTGGCCTCATCAAATTTGGTTTCACTTCCTTCAGCCTCATCTATTGGAAGGACCTTGGATCCTGGACCCAGTTCCGTATCTTCTGACCCATTCATCGGAGGCTCTTCATCCTTCTCTTAATTTCCTCAAACTGACAGCTTGGCTGTTCCAATTCCAAACATAGCCAGGATTCACAACCTCTCAGCCAAGGCTCAACATATTTTAACATCCTCTCATAAGTCATCTACCAGAAAATTATACCTTAGCAAATGGAAGAGATTTTCTATATGGGCATCTCAGAATGATATTGATCTGTACCTAGCTTCAATTTTATCTATTCTGGAGTTTCTGACTAAACTTTTCAGTGAAGGAGCCGCTGTAGCTACCATTAAAGTTCAATTAGCAGCAATCTTGAATTTTCATCTTGGTATCTAAGGTTCTAATGTCATGTCACATCGACTCTCTAAAGCCTTTCCTCAAGAGTACTATTCATTTGAAACCACCCATCAAAACTCCAGCCATGTCATGGAATCTAAATTTTGTTCTTTCCTGAATTATATGACCTTCTTTCAAACTAGCCTCATTCTCTAATTTGTAATCTCTCTCTCATGGAAGACCATATTTTTAATAGCTATCACTTCTGCTCGGAGGATTTCTGAGTTATGGGCCTTGTCCATCAAACCTCCTTATCTGATTTTCCATAATGACAGAGTCTTGCTCAGAACTAATCCATCATTTTTACCCAAAGTTTGTTCAGAGACAAATCTCAACCATTCTATGGAACTGCCCGTTTTCTTCCCTAGATACACAAATAAGATGGAACACTTGCTGCACAAACTTGATGTTCATAGAAAACTCTGATTTTATTTGGACAGGACCAAACAATTCAGAAAAACAGAACAGCCCTTTGTCTCTTTTTTGGAATCAAAAAAAGGTGCACCAGTGACAAAAGTCACCTTGTCAAAATGATTATCAGATTTGTATTTCTTTCACTTACAGTTCAGTGAATGTTCCATTACAACAAAAAAGAAAGGCCCACTGTACTAGAGCTGTATCTACCTCGTCAGCCTTCTCTGCTAAGTTACCATTAGATACTATTTGTGCAGCAGCTACCTGGTCAAGGCATCATACTTTCATCACTCATTACAAAGTAGACAAGGCCTCCAGGGACAGGGCTTCCTTTGGTTCCACTGTTCTAAAGAACATTATCCCGTGAGCCACCCGAGAAGGATGGTGCTTGGGATGCTACCCATCAGTAAGAATGAACGGTGAGATAGAACAACTTCACATAAAGAAGTTATGTACTCACCATAACGTTTCATGTGAGTTGTTCATCTCACCTTCATTCTTACGTCCCACCCTCCAACCCCCATCCAGTCTACTTGAGGTCTGAGACTTCTTTTATTTATGGTGTATTGTCTCTTATCCAGTTCTTAGGGAGGCATATATACGTAGCCAGTTGGCAGCAAATAAGATCTGAGGGAATATCAAGGTGCATCATGGGATATTGAGTTGGGCTCGAGCTGGTTGAAAACGTTGAGATTTTGCAGTTGGCTGAGTCGGAGCAGAGAACCCATCAGGTGAGATGAACAACTCACACAGAACGTTATGGTGAGTACATAACTTTTTTTTTAAACTATGAGGGATCCTGTACAGGCCCCTACTAAGCCTGCATCAAAATACAGACAGAGGTATGGAGGCCATCAGACCCCCAGAAGGTCTGTGGGTCTAGATGTTCTGTGATGCAATTCATGCTAAACTTTAAAAGATAATGACTTATTAACAGCTCTTTTTCTTAATGGTACCCAGAAGACTTATGATCCTCCAATATTTTTTGTCTCCTATCAGTGATTATTTTTGCAAACACTCACACACAAACATACACACAGTATTTACCTATAGACAAAGTGGAAGCCTATGCACATGCACATATACTGCTTTCCTACAGGCAAATTGGAGGAATGCCATTTAACTTATAGTATGTCTTTAGGAGTGTAGAATCAGACAAGAGTACCTGGTTAAACTCACACAGACAAAGGGAGGTCATTTACAATCCACACAGAATGAGCCACAGTCAAGAACATAACCAGAAAGCTTAGCATTGTGAAATTACAATTCTACTGACTACACCATTATACCAACAATCAGTTGCTTTCACATGCATCTTGCCCAGACCACCACAGGTAGCCACTTATAATGTAAAATGGTGCTGCCACACTGTGATAGAAAGTGAAAGACATTATAGACAACTTGTCATTCTTAAATACAATGAAAGCCTACACACATGCAAACATATTCATATACAAACACAAACCATATGATAATGTTACACTGATTTCAGTGAATGTAGTACACTGTGAGAGATTACTCCTGCCATGACAGTTCAGTAACTATTAACAGTGATCACACAACAGGGGTAAGTCTCTTTTATCCATAGATGGCCTCTATGTCCATCAATCATGGCAACTGTAATGGCTGTGTGCTTCTTAGATGTTTGACTGGAATAAAAAATAGCCACATTAAAATATTCTGACTTGCTTTACACCAATGCATAGTAGTCCTGCAAAATCTGACTAATGATTGCTTAACTTGATTATTCCAGCAGGATCTGTTTAACTTGATCATCACAGCAGGTTCAGTTAGGTCTTATACCCAGCAATTATACCTATACTGTTGACTTTGCATACTTCAGATGTGGTGAAGTAAAAAATAGTCTCAGCAATGTACTTTAAATTTATTTCCCATTAACACACAGTAGCCACAATAAAATATTCCAACTTACTTCACTCAAATGCATGCTAGTTCTTCAAAGCCGTATTAATGATTGTTTAAACTGAGCAAACAGCAAAAGGGTCAGATATTAGATTATCCATAGCTGCCAATTTCATGAGATAGACCAGTCACCACTAGACAACAACATGTCAAGTGGCTTTCTTCACACAATTTCAAGCTCCACCACTGCCTTCCACAATGCATTGCTTTTCTCTGTCTACTTCAGATCTCATCTGTTGTCATTATAATCTCAAGCTGTCTTCACTAGCTCAAGTATATAAGTAAAATAAACAGCTTCGGGTTAGTTAGGTGTGGTCTTTTGCTCTGCTTAAAGTGTTTATGCTGTTAATTGTTTACCCTAAGGATAGTTCTTGGGAATTTATTCACTCTTTGTATTTGATATTTTGTCTTTCCTGCTCCCATTATAGGACATTTGGCACATACAACTGAGGCTTTTAAAAACAGTGTTTATATATTTAGTTAGAATTTTCTTCATACAAATTGTTATTAGTTTTTAGGTGTGATTTTCTTTGTTGTTGTGGGTTTTTGTAGTGCTTGTAGTGTTACTTTGCTATAATGGATAAGATCTCAGGATTTAGTACGTGCCTTTGATATAGCCACAAGGTCCCACTCCAGGGCATCCTTGATTATATGTTGAGTGCCTTGGGCCAAATCATCTGAAGCAGCAGTGAAGAAAAGTCCTTCAGTACAAAGACATTCAAGGAAAGGGAAAATTAAGTTAATTCCTAAAGGTCTTTTACCACCAAAAGAAACAAGGAAAGAAAAACAGACAAGGAGAAGACAAAAGAGAAGAGCATAACAGCAGTTCAGCGATACCTCTTCTCCCATGCTGCAAAGGTGAGAACAACAACCAGACAATAACTTGTGACGTCATTTCTATGTTCCCTAATAACTCATATCCACTACCAATTCCTTAAATTCTGCTCTTTTTAACAGGTAGGTGAGAAAGTACCAGTGTCTTATTTTTACTTCATTACCTTGCATTTATATCTTAGTTTTTATTGCTACATGATCAGAAATAGTTATTAGATATCTGTCAAAGCTTTCAATTAAATGCACATGTTTCTCTGAAATATAATTTCTATCTTGTCTAGCCCTGTTTTTGTACCTTGGGGAATAACATGTAAATTCTGACAGAGCTCCTACTATTGAATTCACATCATCCATACTAAATATTTACATGAATGTCTTCACAAATTTACCCTCTTTTGTTATATTGTCCCTTCTATGTCCCCCTGATACATCCTCACTATTGCAAATCAAATTCATGTCCCCACCTATAAATAATAGTCCCTGCTAAAAACTGATTATTTCTCTCAAAACATTCTTAAGCTCCCTCAGAGCAGTTTTCAGTGAAATATAAATACATGCTATTGTAATTCTTCTCCCTTGCCAATACTCCTTTACTACCACAGATCCACCATTTTCCCTTTATCTATCCCTGTTGGAGTCCCTCTAGTAATTAGTATAATTATTTCACTTTTTCTCTGTCCCTGACATTCTGCTTAATAGCCATTCTAAAATAATCTCTTTGTCAAATTCACATGCTATTTCTTTCCACGTGGGTCTCCTGCAGCTTTGCTATTTGCATTCTGCATTTCTTAATATAATTAAATACTCTTTCTTTTTTATCTATACCCTGTAGGGTCATTCATGTTCCTGGATAAGTTATTATGATACACCTGTTATACATGACAGCTTTTTTTTGGTTTGGCAGTCTGGTCTTCTGTATGGTTGTTTCTTCTCATCTCCATTTGAACCTATATTACATTTTTCAAGACCTTTTGTTTTAATGAAAACCCTCAAACAAAAAACTAAATGCAAAACACCCTCTTCCCCTATTAACTAGGAACAAACACACAAAACTTTGTACATCTTCAAAACATGAAGTTTAACCATCCAGAAGGGAACAAATTGCCCCAAATTGATGGCTGCACCTACATGCATTATCTAACCTAAAATTAAGGTTCCCCATGCTTACGTGCATGTTACAGGCTGTCCTCCCAGTTACATTGATTCCTTTTTGTTCTTTTCTTGTCTCTCTTACCACCCAGATATGAAAAACAGATTGTATTCTTTCAGAAAACATTAACTTTTAGTCAAAGAAAAAGTGCACTGGCTATCTTTAAATAAAACTAAATTGTACACTATTCTATTAACTGCATTAAAGTATTAGGGCTGCTAGGGAGGTTGTTACCTCTTATTCACTTCCCATAATTTAAAACTTAAGTTTTTCACCAAACTGCTTTCTATTCTACCTTTACATTTTGCACTTTCCTCAGTAAAGAGTACTCAGATTTCTCAAGATTAATTGCTTGGACCTGCAGACAACTTGTCTGTATGGAAACGTACTCTGCAACGAGAATGTGTAAATTTCACTTGGAAAAGAATGCACATCTGCCCACAGCTGCATACATCCTGATTCAACTGAACATTTGCCAGTGGAAAACAAGCAAGCTAATGTCTTTGCATTTGTAAGAAGCTTAGCATTTTAATGGCTTTCATCAGTTTGTCTTATTTTTAAAGTCTACATACTTACAAAAACAGCTGTTTGCAGCTTAAGTCAAAGTTAATAATCTAGACATTCACCCTTGCAAAATAAAAAGAGAAAATATCCTTAATTCAACATATAATACAATCAGTGTACTTTTACATCCCATCCCCACCTCAGCAGCCCAAGATCAGAGCATATGAACATTAAACTTGCTTTTGTCCTGACTTTTTTACTCTTGTTATACTGTAAAATGTGTATTTCTTACAACTAAAAATGTATGTTTACTTTAATATCTTTAACACATACAACAGTCACTGAAAATACTCCCCCACATTTAAAAATACTTTGATAGCACACTACATGAGACTGTTTTACTGTACATAACTTGCAGTTTATATCACAAACTGTTGTATATAAAATAGTAAGCCTTGTAATAATCCTCAAAATTGTATACTGTTGGTCTGTCTTTCCTGCTATACATAAGTAAAATTAAAGTGCTGAGTGCAAGTAACATGACAGTGCTAAATGCAGATTTTAGGCCCTTATATTCAGCTTACCTCTGGTGTGGCGTCTTGAGTCAGTCAAGGTATTCCTCTAACCACTCCTACTACCTTCTCTTTTCCCCCACCCCCCTCTTTCCTCAAACAGGTTAAACTGCTACAACTTAGTACAGGCATCATTTTCAAATCCAGGTCCTTAGGATTTCTCTCTCTCTTCCCCCGTTGGCTGACCTCGTGTGACTCAATGTAAGTTTATTCATTGTATGGATTTTTACTGTTTTTTTTTTTTGTGTAACTGAATGACCTGATGCTAAAATCTGATTCTTCACAGACTGTTCTATTTTTGTTGCAGAAGCTCTATAAGTAGCTAGTGACTTTACTGAATTTCTTTGGTAATATTTGTGTTTAAACTGAACCTGTACCTAGAGAAAGTATATAATGAGAGCTACTACTTGCTGCATATGGTTTTAATGTTTAAATTGCACACAAACATTGAAGAACTGCTTTTATGACCTGAATAACTTGTGCTAGCTTTACCTGAATTGCTTTTACTGACAATTTTCCAGTTGTACAGTTGTGAACGATTGATTTAGTTTTACTGGTATATCTTTAAAATCTGACAAGTGTTTATTTATCGCATTGCGATTTTGCTAAGGTTTCTTAGCTATAACTCCTAATCCATTCTGAAGTGTGCTACTTTACCTCCCCCCCCAAAAAAAAAACTTTCTGAATGTACTGCTATAAAATAACTGCCTGTTGCTGCCTTAATGTTTACCCTAGAATCTCTGCTTTTCACTTTTCCTAGCTGAACATCACATTTACCTACACTAACATACTTCAGCTCCTGAATAACGGTGTCTACAGGATTACAATTGGAAAACACAACACAAATTGTTTCTCCCTGCAATTAATCAGAGTAGATTAAAGACATAAAAAGCATTTGTTAAGCTTTCTCTTACAGTGCTGTGTAATTAGGCAAGTCACCATTTTGGTTAGCCATAGGGCTCTTTTCTACTTGAATGTTTGCCTCCTTCCCCTGTAACTAAAGTACACTGACTCTTACATTTGTCTCACTGACCCTAATTTTTACAGGTATAATTTGTACCTTTCTGGCTTTCTAATACTCAGACATAGATTCCTGTTGAAAGTTTTACTTACTTGTCTGACATTTGAAAAAGTAACCCTTGTAATAATCCTCAAAATTGTATACTGTTGGTCTGTCTTTCCTGCTAAACATAAGTAAAATTAAAGTGCTGACTGCAAGTAACATTACAGTGCTGAGTGCAGATTTTAGGCCCTAATATTCAACTTACCTCTGGTGTGGTGTCTTGAGTCAATCAAGGTATTCCTCTAACCACTCCTACTGCTTTCTCTTTTCCCCCACCCCCTCTTTCCTCATACAGGTTAAACTGCTACAACTTAGTACAGGCATTGGTTCATCCCTGCTCAGCTTGTCCTTGCTTTGCTCAGGCTTGCTTCGCACCCCACCCTGCCCCCAAATTTCTTCCACCCCTGGTGCTGCTACATTTATTGGTACTAGACCACATCCCACTTTTTTAAACCAATCAGTAACAACTTGCTACTCAACAGCGCCAACTTCAACCTTATACCACCAGTCCTCCAACTCTACAGTTCCTTTTTCCTGAGTTTCAAGTCTCATTCAGTAGGTATGCTATCACCCAAAATAGTCTTATTAACTCTACTTCTACCCCTTTTACTCATTCCATATCTCCTAACCGCCTACGAATATCAGGATCACCCAGGTTGCCACTACCCTAAATTCCAAACACCCATCCCATCTACAACAGATAATAATGCACCCTTACTCACTCCCCTCATGCTTACCTCCTTAACCCCTAAATACTACCATCTTACTAGACCTAGTTACATTAGTCCTGAAACTAGACACTATTACAAAACTTTATTCAAAATCTTAAAACTCATATTCAGGATACACTACAACCTCACAAAGGATGGCGACATCCACCCAAACCCTGGTCCATCCCCTACCTGTTGGCCCTAACCCCCTACTATATCCCCTACCACCATAGCTCCAACAAATAGACCTCCTAACTCACTGCTGGCCTGCCATCTAAACATTAGGAGCATAAATAACAAAACTCAGCACCTGCATGCCCTCTTAGCTGTTCATTCCCCAGATATATTATGCCTAACAGAAACGTGGCTAAAGCCTGCCACCAAGCACCATGAGATTCTGCCACCAGGGTATAGTATGTTTTGACTAGACCATACCACCAGAAAGGATGGTGGGGTAGCCATTCTTTACAAGTCTACCCTATCTGTCAGCATAGACACCCAACAACCACCCCAGTTCAATAATACTGAAATTCTTATCTCAAAACTACAAATTAACAAACAAAAATGTAAACATTGTCTGTGTCTGCATTCCTCCAGGGAGAAACACAGAAACCTTACAAGGCTTCTTATATTGGTTATCCAATAACTACCCCCAAGAAACAATTGTTCTTGGGGATTTCAACATTGACTGGAACACTTGCTCTTGTGAAACCCCCAGAACCCTCATAAACCTCTATGGATTTACTCAAATCATAACCTCCCCCACCAGGACAGGAAAACCCAATAACAAGGAAAGTACCCTAGACTAGATACTCATCAATACCCATCTTCAATCTTATAAATCAGGCACTTTGCCTGATGACCTAAGTGACCACTCTCTCACCTATGTAATCAAACTCAAAGTAGACTGCTCCTACCAATCCACCTATAGAACATTAAGAAACAACAAGAAGTTTATTCTCACCAAGTTTCAAAATTAACTTAAGGCATGCAACTGGTCAGTACTAGAAAGTTTCCCCCTAGATGAATCAGTAGCATACTTTAACACCAAATTGCTTGCTATCCTTGACTCCCATGCTCCCAGCTGCTCTATTAGAACCAAAGTTAATATTGCACCATGGCTTTCTAAAGATACCAAAACCAAAATTTCACTCAGAAACAAAGCATGGGCCACCTACCGAAAAACAAAAGCCCCACTTGATTAACTAAGATTCAGACAGCTAAGGAATGACACCAAAAAATCTATAACCTTAGACAAAAAGCACCACTACTACCACCTACTGCAAAAACACAAAAACAAACCTCAAAAGTTCTAGGCAGGAATAAACAAACTACTCCACCCAGGCCAAACCGCCACTCCATCCCCCTCAGCTTCCCAACAAAAATCCTCAGTAGACATTGCTAATAACTTCAACAGCTTCTTCACAGAGACTATCCAGTCTCTAGCCAGCCAACTCTCTCCCAATTGCTCTAATTCTAATGTAGCCCCACCCAGTACCCAAACATAGATTCATAGATTCATAGATTAGTACTAAGCTAACTGCCCTTGCGAGCCATTTTAAGCCTAGCCAATTATCCCTTGTGAGACTCAAACCCTGCACCTTGTGTTTGTAAGGCAAACACCTTAACCATTAGGCCACCCTCCCAACCCCCTTTACCTTTACCCTTTACCTTTCAACCTGTTCCTACTCAGCTTATTCATGCCCTACTTAAGAAACTAAGAACCACCACCCTGGCTGCTGACCTCCTCCCAGCAGACTATCTGCAAAAGGCTGCTGACACCATAGCATACCCCATCTCAATCCTGATCAACAGAGCTACATCTGAAGCTACTGTACCCACTATATGGAAAATCTCCCATGTCATACCTCTCCATAAAGTAGGCAGTTCCACTGAACTGTCAAACGTTAGACCCATAGCTATTCTGTCACCTCTAGCTAAAATTATGGAGAAGTATGTACACATACAGCTCATGCACTACCTCACACAGAACAATCTGTTGTCCAAGTTTCAGCATGGCTTTAAGCCACACCACAGTACTATTTCTGCCCTCCTCTCTTTCTCTAACGTCATTAACCACAACCGCAATAATAACAAACTATTCTTAGCACTCTTTCTAGATCTATCCAAGGCTTTTGACATGGTTGACCACAAAATGCTTATAAATACTTTGAAGGCCTTCTCTTTAAACAACCATGCTCTCCAATGGTTTCAGTCCTACCTGCAGGGCAGGCAACAGGCAGTCCTATGGCAGGACAAGCTATCATCTTGCGTACCCATCACATTAGGAGTCCCCCAGGGATTGATACTAGGACCTGTTCTTTTATCCATCTTTATCAACAACCTTCATTCAGTCATCCCAGATGCTACCAGCATTCAATATGCAGATGACTCCACCTTGTTTTGTTCTGACACCTCACCAGCTGCTTTATTCACATTAAGCCAAAATACCTTCAGTACAGTGGAAAAATGGCTCTCCAATCAACATCTAATCCTAAACCCCAACAAAACTAAGTTGCTCCTCTTCTCCCCCACATGCAGGACCCCCTGCCATCCTTCAACATAAATGCTAACAATGGCACTATCATCTCCTCTGAAGCCCAAACTAAACTACTGGGTGTCATAGTTGATAACAACATGAAGTTTGATGCACATATCAATCAAACTATTAAAAAACTAATAAAACACTTGGCTCTCTTTACAGAATCAAACCTTTCCTTACCACACTTGCTATAACTGCAATTGCCCATTCCCATCTGCTATCAACTCTTCTCTACGCCTCACCTCTATTCTCCAACTTAAACAAAATAGAGCTTAATAAACTATCATCCTGCTATAACCACATTGCCAGATTTGCTACTGGCACAGCCTACCGGACACACCACTGTCACAACCTAAATAGCCTAGGATGGCTTGAACTGCCAAACCTACTGCAGTTCAACCAGCTAATAGTGGCACATAAAGTCCTTTACCAACGAGAAAATACACTTGCTCTAAAAAATATTATCAGCCCCTACACCAGCACCCGGCCACTGCGATCATCCACTAGTCTCCTTGTTCAAACATACAAATCCAACTACTCAGCTGGGGACTCTCTGTTTGCCAACTCTGTTGGAAAAATATGGAACAGACTCCCAGCTGACTTGACCCTAGAACCCTCACTAACTCAATTCAAAAACAAACTCAAGAAATACTTCAAAACTCATTGGTTATGTCCTTGCACTAACCCTGACTAGTGACCTCCCTATTTCTTAGGTGCCTTACCTTCATCTACTTCTAACTTTATTCTACCACTCCATTTCAGGAAGGGTCAATTGTATAACTGCTGCTCAGTGTGTCTTAAACCTGAATGTAATGTTATGTATGTTTAACGCTGAAAGTAATGTTATGTTTTGTAAAGTGTTTTATGATAAGTTAGTACTATATGTGCTAAATGCTGGTATTGCTTATGACTGTAATCTGCTTGAAACTACATTTACTAAATGTTCAATGTGTATTATTATCTTGGAGCTTTTCTCCCTGGGCCTCCGCTGAAAATGGACATGTATCCAGCCAGACTATCCCAGTCAACAAATGTAAAATAAATAAATAAAAAATAAATAAGATCAAAAATGGTTTTACTTGCAGTTAATTATCTCCCTTTTAATGTCTTTCTAAACATTAATGATATAAAGTGGGATATGTACTTTACAGACCGCCCACAAGTTTAACAAAATCAACAAAAGCCCAGTGTTTTTCAGCCACTTTTTTCTTGAAAAAACATATTTCATAAATGTGATGAGATGCTCTATAGTCTTTTATTTATTCACTAATTTCAGAGTTGCTGGTCTTGTTCCTGTTCATCTCCATTCACTAATTTCAGAGTTGCTGGTCTTCTTCCTGTTCACTTCCATCTCCCAGTACCAGACTCTGGTTTAAGTCCACGATACTACTGATTCTTCTAGTCAACTCTTGTGCTTTTTTCTGTCTCTCAAGCATTTCCTTTGGAACATTGGAAAAGGTTTCACCGGCAAAATCTCTCTGTGAACCTTACCATCAGAAGAATGAGAAGCAGAGTCCCCTTATTCTTGCTGACTAACTTTTATTTTGGATAAACTTTTTTATTTCCTCCTTAGCCTGCTCTATGTCAAAAATGACTTTGCTTTTCCAAGATAAACACTGAATATGGCTCAATACAGCAGCTCGAATGCCACACCCTCCTCTCGACATCCCCTGATTGCTGGGATAAATTTGCTTCTCATCTGCCTGGTGTACAGTGAGTAATCATTTTCTACAAACACTCTTCCCTTTCCAGTTTTAATACTTTGCCCCTTCTGCCACAATTTTGTCAGGATCAACTCTTTCTGCTAGTATGATTGCATCTTTACTAATGTCTGTCTTCTAACTCTGTTTTTTTTAAACAGTTCTTCTTGAGAAGCCTCATATTTAGCCAGTGTTTCTTTATGACATTTTGCAGTTTTATTAGCCCATCTGAATGGCTAGTTAAACCTTTTTGTTTTTCCAGCCTTTTTGTTTGAATTGATATAGTCTTTCAGTGTTTCATTTATTTTAATCACCTCTGAGTACATTTGATTTTTTTCTCTAAATTACTTGAAGCCATCTCTTGAACCAGAGTTTAAGCTTGAACTGCTTTTTGCCGAACAGCTGCAGAGTCCTTCCTAGACAGCATTTTAATTCATCTTTTCTGGTTGATTTTTTTTCAGGTTTTCCAAATTTCTTCTTTGCTGGCTGGTACTAGCCAGTAATTACATTTTACCAAAACCATTTTAAATAGTACTCCTTTTTCTCAATTTCTGTTTTCATACTGGGAAAGCTGAAGTAATGCTGTTGATCAGTGTGCAGCCATCTCAGAAAAAGACATTATGCAGGGTCAGAACCATCTTCCTGGTAGTCTGACAATTTCTAACCTGAGATATCTAGGAAGAGGAAGAGGAGGTATTCAGACTCCCAAGCAAAGTATCTTTCAGACTTCAGTGAAATGAATGGAAGGGTTCCCCACCATCCTCTCTACATGACCCAAATTTGGGGAAATTGTGGAATTTATGAGACAGAGCGGTAATCCCCCTTTCTGCATCATATCTGGTTCCCCCTGCTCATTGCATGATTAACCTGGTAGTGGAAAGGGTTTGTTGAGAACCTGATGTGAGTCTATTTCAACTAAGACAGAGTACTGCATCCCCCTAACAACAGGCTGTTTTGGAGTAAGGACCCCCTTGCTGACTCCATGGAAGTAGTGGTGATGACCAAGAGAATAAATACATGAGAGCCTGGCTGTTCATGCTCCATATAATAATTCTATGGTGATATAATGGGAAAATATGCCTTTGCATCAGGTACATTTGTTATTTGTGCTTTAAATTACCTAACACATATGAACTTAATCCAGTATGACCTAGCTGAGAAGATCCTAGATACACTAAGGCAAACAGTGTGTCTGCTATGGGCATCAAATTCATAGCTTCCCAAAGATCCTTTTCATGGAACCAGAAAGATCTTAAGAAAAAAAAACACTTCACTGGAACAATATGTTTAATAAAAAAACTTTAACAGGATGCCATATAGACACAACAATATGCACAGTTAGCCTCCCATCAAACAGATTCAGATGGTCAGAGCTTCAATACAATGTCTTCTAAATCTTTCCTGTTCATCAGCAACCCTGGTACTGTGAGTTCTAGGGTTAATGACCTTGATAATAGTCATGGTGCTTCATGAATACTTCTACATATACATACTGCAGTGGTTACTCAGAATCCAGTGAAATCAGATTACAGACCACCCTTTGATCCCTGTAATCATCATGCTGCTGTGCAAGGCTTATTTGAAATGGTAGCTAACCTGTCCTACAGTTTATGCGGGAGTCATTTGTTACTCCTTCCAGGGTGATAACCACAATAGATGCCTCCTCTTTGTGATGAGGGGTATTTTGAGGGGAAGATGGTCCAAGGAACTTGGAATTAAACAGAGACTAATCTTCACATCGGTATCCTGGAGATCAGTGGGGTCCTCCTAATGCTGCAAAAATTCCAATATCTTTTGCCTCTGAAAGTGGTTTCCATTCAAACAGACAACATGTCTGTATTGTGGTATTTGAACAAGCAAGGGTGAACTTGATCCTATCCGCTTTGCCAAGAGGCCATGATGGTGTGGCAATGGGTGATTACTTCCATCACTTTCTAGCCTCATTGCATATTCTGGGGAGAGCCAACTGCCTTCTAGAGAGAGGCTTTGCAGATGCCTCAAGAGTTGTCTGTCAATCCAGCAATAGCTTGTCATATATTTAGCTGTTGGAGGAAACTTGCTGTGATCTCTTTGCATCTTCAGCTAACACCAACTGCAGCAACTACTTCAACCTGATCCCTCAGGATGGACAGTCCTCAAAAAAGCTAGACAAAAAAGTTAGACAATTGTTCAGCCCCTTCACTTCTTACAAATTAGGACAATGTGTCTAAAGTAACCTTGTCAAGATGGCTTTTCAGTTGTACTTCATTTGCATGTACATCACATAATACATCTTTACCAACAAAATCAAATGCTTATTTTACCGAGTCACTTGCTGCTTCAGAAGTTTTTTCCAAAAATTCTACTAAAGATGAAATTTGTGCTTCATCAGTTTGGTTTATATTGCACACCTTTGCCAAATACTATAGACTGGATATACTTCACAGATCCAGGGCATCCTGTCATGATGCCACCAAGAGTTTCAGGTAGCTTGGAATTCTGACTCAGTCAGTCTGGATGGGTCAGATGAATAGGATGCTGGAGTTATGTACTTATCATAATGCTGGATCCTTTCATCCTGGTCTACTCAATATGACAATGCTTCATCCCCCATACAAATTGTCATGTCTTCCTGAGAACCTGGCAGACCATCCTGAAGTTCTGCCCTCCTCTCACATATTTGTCTATGTGTATGAGATCCCTACTATGGAGGGAAAACTGTTAAAGGAGCTAGAGGCTTGGAACACTAACGGATTGTATCTGACAAACAACTCTGTACCCACCAGTTGTATCAAATTAATGTAGATGAAAGGATCCAGTGTTATAGTAAGTACATAAATCCAATTTTTCTGTCATGATGCTACCCAGTGTGTTAGCTATGGCCTGAGTTGCATCATGTGAAGTGGATAAACTGGATAATCTAAGATACAATAGTTATATACCTACCATAATGTTGGATCTTGATTAAACATGCCTGTCCACTTCACCAAAACCCCCTACACCCACCTTCCAAACTGTAACAATTTATCTCCTGGAAAACGTCATCAACTTCCTAAGGCTGTCTTCCACTGATTTGCTATATGGTGCATCTTTCCATACCAGGGAAAGGATTTGGAAAGGTTAAGCAGTCAAACTCAATATGTGGCAAAAGGGAGCAGCGATACAGAGTGGGAGATAGAGGAAGAGATCAAGCTATGTAAAGAAAACTGCTTGCCATATTGGTGCTAAGTGGCAACCGGTCCCATCATTCAAACTGCTTGGATGTGGCTAATCAAAATCCAGTGTTATGGCAAATACATATCTATTATTTGCTTTCAGCCACAGACAAGCCCACACATGAACACACCTAGATGTTATAGCCAGTACTTTGACTGTGTACTCCTCACACATCTGATTGTGGTAAAATAATGGTCACAGTAATGCATTTTATCTTTGTTTTAGACAAACAACAGCCACAGTAAAATATACGAACTTCCTTCTCACAAATAATCGCAGTACTCTTGCAGTGCCAGAATAATAAGGAAATTGCAACATTCATTTTCATCTGGAGACAGTCACTGTATCCGGCAATTATAACTTCTTTATCAGCTGTTTATATCACAAAAGTGTGACTGAGAAAGATCACACTGCATTGCTACTCTGTTTCACACAAAAAATATCTCAGCCACAATATGCTCCACTGCTCCAAAATGCTCCCTACAAAGCCTTTAATTGCCCACATTTGTTGTCTACAAGGAAACTTTTCAGACTTCCTGCTCCTTTTTTATGACCTAAACAACAAATTATTTAGATTGTGGTTAAGATGGAACAGAAAGCACAAAAAGTGATATTAACATAAAGGAATGATGCATTCCCTTACTCTAAGTAAGTAAGTGAAAAATCTCAGAAACATTCACCTTGTTTGAATGATGTCCTAAGCAACCAACTAGTTTGCCTATGTGTAAGGCTGACCATGGGAGCTGTTCATCACTTTCATGGTACTTCCTTGCTATCAGGTGATTTACCAGAAGTAACACTTACAATCTAATACACACAAACATTGTCTGTCCCTTTTTCTCATTCCTTCTCATTGCCTCCTTCTTCTTCTCTCATTTCTTCTCTTTGTTGCTTTCTTTCTGTTTTTTTTTTTTTGCTTTGAGACATACAAGAGAAACATTCAATACCTGTATCGGTATAACTATATAGAAGAAGAATGTGTTAAATCTGGGCTTAGTTTTTGATAAACAAGGTGGGTATTGAGAAAAATGAAAATAGGTCATCTTGGCTGGATGTTTGTGCTTGAGTTGGTATGTTGGCAGTAGATGTATTTGTGGAAAGGGAAGGGAAGCCACTGTTTCAATAAAGTGAGAGTTGAAGTGAGAAGCTGTGTTTTTATTTTGGACAGTTGTGGAAAGGCAAGGTTGGTTGTTTTTTACCTGAGTAGTTTTGAGTTATACATATTTATCTAAGTATTTTGATTAGAAGGATTTTGTGTTATTCTTTACTTCACATTTCACTTGGTGTCTTAGTTGTTGAAATTGGTGGAGGTTTTATAGTGTACCCATGCTTTTCAGGCTTTGTCTCTGTCTTTCAAAAGTTGTTTTGAATTCGTAGATAACCAAGGGGAGGGATCACATTTTATACTTTTTGTTCTGTTTGAGGCTAGATTGTTAAGAATGTCAGGAAAGGTTTTTTTTGAATTCTGAGACTGTTTCATAAAGGAGAAGATTTTTTAATATATTGCATTTATTATGTAAGGCAGAGATGAAGTTTTTGGTTTGGAATTTGGATATGTTTCTAACTTCCATAAACTGGCTTTTCAAAGATGTTTGGATTTACTGTCTGATTAGATAGGGTGCTAGGTGGTCATAGAGAAAATTTGGCAGTTTACCATGGGATGTATATTTATTTGGGTGGGATGTGAGAATCCAGTCTAGGGGTCTCATTTACATTGTCGAAGGGTCTGTTAAGTGAATGCCCTTTGATCAACATGTAAATGTCAAACTACAAAAAGTTCAAACAGCCAAGTAAGTAAATTTTTTCCCAGGGGAAAAATTGCTTGGCCGTTATCGGGATTTGCCCTTTCCTCCACTGTAGTGTGATCTCGGAGTTGGTAGACTTAGATAGGGGAGTGGGAGGGATGAAGCCCCTCTTTTCTTAGGGTTTGATGGTTTGTTTATTTTTTTATAGGCCAAGCAATTTTTTCTCTGGGAAAAAAATCACTTACTTGGCTGTTCAAAGTTTTCTTAGTTCGACATTTACGTGTTGATCAAAGAGTGTTCGCTTAACAAGACCCTTCAACAATGTAATATAGACCCCCAGTCTAAATTAGATTCTCTTTAGTGTGTTTATTATATCTTGTTGGGGTATTGATATATTGGGTAAAACATTCAGTTGTGTAACATTTGTTAGGTTGTTTTAGTTAATGGTGTTCCAGTCAATATTTACATCACCTAGAGGTTAGGTTCTTCCTGTATATTGGTAGATACCCAGTTAAGAATATCTTCTGTGGCAGAGGTATATTTGCTTGGTAGTATACATAGACTTGACTTTCTAAGCCACGGTGGTGCAGTGGTAGCATTGTCGCCTCACAGCAAGAAGTTCTCCTGTTCGATTCTTAGCTGTAGCGCCTTCTGTGTAGAGTCTGCATGTCCTCCCAGTGGTCGAGTAGCATTCGAAAGACATGTGTGAATGGGCGTGCCTTCATTGAATGTTGGGCATCGAGCTTGCACCTCGGCACCATAAAAATCTACTGCCAATCATTAGTGGACCGGAGTTCCGCTGTGGTGACCCCTAACCAGGAAAAGCAGAAAGAAAAACAAGTATACATAGACTTTCTACAACTACTCTTTTCTCAGACTTTATTTTGAGGGGGTATTATTAGTAGTTTCCCAGTATGAAACTGTGATATGGCGATATGGTAAGTAGAGATTCCATATTTTTTTTGTAAATTATATCCACTCCTCCTGCCCTTTTAAACCTGGTGGAAGGACTTCTTCATTTCTCTGGTTTCAGCCAGGTTTTAGTGGTGACTAGAATGTTGGAGGAGTAGGATGCTAGCCAAGCATGAGCTTGGTTAGCAATGAAGCTCATGCTTGTTTAGCAACCTACTCCCTTGACAATCCTAACACAATATTTGCTTCAAGGAGTTTATAACATATACTTCTTAGATCAGCTTTAAATATTTTATACCTGTATAAATTTATAGGTTAAAATTAGGAGGTGATGGATTAGAATGCAGATAAGAAGTTGTTAACGTTGCCTCAGCATAGTTTTATTGTCATGGAAATGTGGGCAAAGGTGGAACTACTTGTATTTAGTTGTTGTTTTAGAGTGCAGTTTGTGGATAACAGAATTGGGAGTTGGTACACTTAAATATGAAGTAATATAGGGGGCTAGATTGGTACAGTGATAATGTATTTGTCAAAATATAGATTGCCATAGGTTGTGGAGAAATGTGTAATGTAGAGCAGAGTAAGTTTAGGTTATGGAATGTATGGTGGTAGGATGTGATATATGTTCTTATGTAAAGGAGAGAGAATGTCGGAATAAGGAAAGTGGTCATTGTGATTAGTTGCATTGGTTTGTATTAAGCACTGATGTAGTAATATGTTATCTGCTAGGTGATACAATGGGTGGAGTTATAAGTCAAGCTAGGGTGCTGTTTGTTAAGGTTACTATGTGGGATGAGTTGGTCAGAGTATATATCTGGAGCAGGATGGGGTGGGTGGGAACTGGGGTAAAGTAGGGGAGAAAATGGAGCAGTAATACTGCAACAGTGATCCAAGGAAGGACATAGTACGGTTTTGTAAGAATTTACAATAACAGTAGATGTCCAACTGATCACCTTGGCAATATTATATCCCTCATTCCTTTTCTTCTTATTTGGCTGAAGTGGATTCTTATTTTTCCTCCTCTCCTTTTGACTTGTACATATGTACATTGTTGCCTGTACTCCTGCTTCAGTTCCTTAATCTGAGGCAAGAAAGTCCTGAGATCATTCTTGCCCATACATCCCTTATGTACCTTTGCCTCCTCTGGGATGAGGTCATACTTCAGACTGTGGTGTGAGAGGTGGGCACCCAGACTTTGATGTGTTGGCCAGACATACGTCTGTCCTTAGAAGGTTATCCCATCTTACTAACAGTGACCAGTCAAATGTCTAATATTATAGTAAGTTTTTACACAACTATACTTTTCATTTGATAAATTATAAGGACTTATTTTATTGTTTTGATTTTAAAGACTAACTAAATAGACAATGTTCTTGATCAGAAAACACTTCTGATGCCATTTGACCTTAGGAGCTAATGTAAACTGTAAGTCTGAAGGATATGGTATCAAAGCAAGTTTAAGATTAAGGCCTCCAGTTGTTTAATTAGTCTTGAACATATATAATTATTGTGGACTGACAAGTGTTTTAGTAGCCAACTATTTCTTATAAACCATTAAAAATAAAGCCTTTTTTTATAAAAAAAGTACCTATTTGATTCTGATCTGTTATAAGCTATGGCTGGTTGTGTTTTAATGTGTCTCTTTGGTATTTTATATTTAAATAACCATATTGTTATTCAATTAAATTTAAAGAAGTCCTAATTCAAAGGATGAAAGTTCTTACTTGTTTTTTAATAAAGGTAAAACAAGTCAATACTTGTAAGATTTTCCAGTTTCTTGTTTTATTTCATCAAGTTTGACAAGGACAATTTTTAGAGGCAGCTGTTTGTTTTTAAATGGTAAAACAATCATTTGAACATACTTGCTGCATTACATCCTGAAACAGGCACTCTAGAAGGTGGGAGGGGATGAATTTAAAAGGTCCCATAGTACCACCCACTAGTCTGAAATCTGAAAATAAGATCATAAAACCAGTAGTTGACAGAACAAAAGCATATTATGTAGTAGCCAAGGGTAACAAAGAATCACAAGATTATTAACTTGTTCCCTTTAGTAACTAGTTTGATTTGTCTCAGGTTTGAGTAAATTCAGTCCCACCATAACCAACCACCTGCCATGGATTATTGCCTAAAAGCTGCTGAGCACTGTAATGTATAGCATTCTTTAATAACAGTTCTAACTTGTCCTTCCATTCTTATTTAGCTAATCATTTTAGTGTTTGGGCTGCTTTATTTGGATTCTTACATGACTGTTTGCATGCATGTCACAGGTATCATCGTATTTGCATAGATTTTATATTATATAAAACTTGCTTGTGTGGAGTTTGTATTTCTGTCAGTGTGGAATGAGTATTATTGGTGTGCCTGTTAAAACTGGATAATGATTTGTGGTGTTTGTGCTCTGACCAACTGCAAAGATCTTGCGGTGGTTTTGCTCTGTGCTGCGGGAAACTGTAGTTGGTCTAGTTTTCTCTTCATGTTACATTTGTACACTTATCACCATAGTGTTTTGTGGTAAGGCATTTAAAAACTGCTTACTGATACAGTATGAACTGGTCTTTATTTCTGTTACCTTAGCTACGCATCTTCAAGGTTATGTTTAAATACCTGTAGATCTTTCTTCATTTGAGACTGGTCTTTATTTTGGAGCCTTTAGAGTTGCATATTGACTTGAGCTTGAGGCTATGCTTTTTGATATTCCTCTACTGACAGAGTTACACGCTGCTACAGATTATTAAATAGCTTTAATTATCTGCTGTGATTACCCAAGTCATATACCCAAGTCATTCCCTGGGTTTTCTCTCCCATGGAGATTATACCACACATTCCTCCTTAGCAGGAATGCTCCAGCAAGAGTAATTAACTTTATACACTCTCCTGAATAGGAATCACATCTGTAAACTCCAAGTTATTGTTCTCCTGCCACAGGCACCAAAATCCACTCATCTTTAGTACAGGGAAACACCTCAAAACCAAGTAATAAAAGTCACCTTGGACCTCAAAGTAAGACATTTTCCACAGTTTATGCATGATCATTTTGGGATTTGGGACTTGGTTGTCAGAAATTAGCTTTTATCCGATATAAAAATACTTAAAAAAATGAAAACTACATGAAAATAGTAAAAACTTTCTTTAATTTTACAGCTGATTGCCTTTGTCTACGCTTATCCTTGCTGAAAATTACTTCCTTGCTTTAGCCATTCCAAACTCTCATGACACTTTGGATTAGATGCAAGTCCTTTCCTTAGCACTCACTACGGAGTACCCTTTTGTGTTGATAAGAGCCCATCAAGTCTGATAAATAAGGTTTTTGCTGCCACATAATGTTAGTAGGTAGCATGTTTTGCTCCCCAAATTATTTGCACACCAGACACAACCTTACCAGCGATCATCTTATTTTCAATTACTCATACTGGCATTTTTTTCTGGTCAAGGAATAAGTGTTCATCAAAGGAATGTAAACTGTGTGTGTGTGTGTGTGTGTGTGTGTGTGTGTGTGTGTGTGTGTGTGTGTGTGTGTGTGTATATATATATATATATATATATATATATATATATATATATATATACACACACACACACACACACACACACACACACACACACACACACACACACACGTCTTTATTTATTTGCATTTATTTATCATTAAAGTCTGACTCTCTCTCTCTCTCTCTCTCTCTATATATATATATATATATATATATATATGTCTACTTTTAAATTTCGAAATCCCAAAACCTCGACCCTCTACATCCCAACATTCAGAAGTTCGAGGTTTTGGAATCTTGAAATGAAAAAGAAAAAACACCTAAAAGAAGAAAACCTCAGAAATCATGTTTTTGCAGGGGGCATGCTCTCCTGCACCCCCCATGTGGGGGGACTCAACCCTAAACCCCCAACCCCTGCTACTTAAATATACCAACTCTGAGATTGCACTATAGTGAAGAGAATGGTTCCCATTCTGCACTATACAGTGATCTCCATTGATACATTTCGAGATTCCAAAACTTCAAACTTCTGAACATCGGGATTTAGAGGTTTGAGGTTTTGGGATTTTGAAATTTAAAAGTAGACATATATATATATATATATATATATATATATATATATATATATATATATATATATATGTGTGTGTGAGTGAGTGTGCGTGTGAGCGTGTGTGAATACTTAATGTTCATGACCTGTTTCTAGACGTTTGTATGGTGAAAGCAGTTTGTTTTTAGATTGGATGAGAAGCTTTTGATGGATTTGAACTGCTTGCCATCACTGAAGGACTAGATGGCAGCTGTACAAAAGTCTTTGTATTTCCATCTTCAGAGGGTTGCCAGGTGTCCGGTTTTTGACCGGACTGTCCGGTTATCTGACAAATTGTCTGGTTAGAAATTTCAATCAAAACCGGACTTTTTGTTTTAAATTTTGTGGCGCTGATGTCATCACATGCGTGGCTACCAGCCTGTCGGAATTGAGCTCAATGAGCTCACTTCCGGTAGTGCGAGCGGGAAGCAGAAGCCCAGCATGTAGTGCAAGTGGGAACTTAAGCAGAAGCCTAGCATTAACCAACTTTGGATTATTATGGATATTATTTCACTTTGGGGAATTAATCAGCTTGACTTACGGGAAGGCAGCAATTTCAGAAGACAGCACAAAGGTAGGGTGTGTGTGATTGGGAATAATATTAGAAACTGCATTAACATCTCAGTCCTGATGGTATGACTGCCAGTATGGGTACATTCAATGTGCGATAAATATATGTACATTCTGAAGGCGTTTCCAGAGATTCTTAATTGAAAATACTTTAGGGATCAAATTACATAATGTGGTTTTCTGCATACTGAATGCATTTTTTTCCTGCTATAAAATTCCTCAAGCATTTTTGTCAGACTCCGCTGATGTGGGTAATTCGGCATTAGCAGTTTTCAATAGCTCCTGAGATATTTCACATATCCTCAGACAACCTGAAATCACACATTAGCACTTCCAGCAGGGATTTTTATTATCTGATGAAGTCTTTTTATGTTGAAAGTGCTCATAAAGAAATAAACCATCAGATTTATACCTAATAAGACGGGTCATATGATATGACTCATATCTCAGATAGTGTATTTTGAAGTTTAACAGCCTGTAAGTTCTGCTATAGTTTTGGCCCATTAGGAATTGTAAAGGAGGCAGATAACTTCCTGTGCAAGACAGTTAATTTTTCAGACTTTTAAAAGTAAAAGTTTTAGCTGTTCTTCTGCCTGTAATGTGAATACTATGAAAAGAGAACCAGAATTGTGTATTTGTATGCGCATGTGCTTGTGCGTGTGTGCATGTATACAGGCACATAAGTGCATTTGTATGCATGCATGCCTATGTGTATCCATGAGTGTGCAAGTGCATTTGCAAGCAAGCATGTGTGTGTATATGAGTGTGTATCACGATGTACACTACTAGATACTTGTCTTGTTCTGAGTTGCTAATAATAGCTCAAAATATTATTCAGATTAAAACTGCAACTTTTATAACTCGCAAAATTGTTTCATAGCACTACGGTGAGCTGACAGTCATGCTAAATGCTAATGTAGCATTCCAGGGAAATGGTCTATGCTAATTATTCATGTGCTGTCCCTTGAAGTGCTTTTGGTAAAGCATTTAAAGTGATTTAGAGAATGATTTGCTCTGTAAAGTAACATGACTGCTGATGATAATGAACACAGCCAACAACTTGTGTTAACCTTAGTGGTAGAGGTAAACGCTGGGAGGTTTAGCAGACAGGTAGTGTTTGAGATGCTTCTACTTGTGTGTATGAGTGAGGCTGAAGGTGTAAGTTTATGTGTGAATGTGCATCTGCCTGAAAGGTTGCAGTGGGGAGTGGGGTTAGTTAGAGGGTGCGCACGTGTGTGTGTGTTTGTGTCTGGAATGTTGGAGTTGTGGGTTAATTAGGGGGTAGGGTAGGCTTGAGTGTGTGTGTGTGTGTGTGTGTGTGTGTGTGTGTGTGTGTGTGTGTGTGTGTGTGTGTGTATTGGGGGCTGTCATACATCCATACTCCCCTAAACTAACAAGCAAATCCTGCAACATTGGTTATTTTTTTTCTATTTATAGAGTGGGTGTGGAAGTAGACTTTTATGATGGAAATGTTCTGAATTGTGCAGTTTTGTCATTATTGGTTCATGCATTTTGTTTCATTGCCTACAGTACAGTCTACTGGAAAAATGTTCAAACAATAAATTCAGGAAGGTGTATCAAAGAAAAGAGCACATGTATGTTTCTTGTTTTGTGTGCAAGGGGCCTATGATTTGCAAACAAACCAAAGGTAATCTTTATCCACCCGTGGCCATGCATTTTCTTTGGATGTGGTGTGGGTTTCAATGCTGTTTCAATGAATGTGAGTTTCAAGGGTAGAGTAGTTTTAATGCCATTGCCAAGTTTTTTTCATTGTGAGACAGTATTGCTTTGTTTACCATATGTCTGTCAGTGTTTGTGCATCGTTGTGCTTTAAAATGTAAAAAATAAAATCCAAATAATCATCGTAGAAGAGTAGTTTTAATGCTAAGTCTGTTTTCATTGTGAGACCGTATTGCTTTCTTTAGCAAATGTGTATCAGTGGGGTTTGTGCTATAAAATATGAAATAAATGTTTTAAATTAAAGCCAAATATCTGTAATTACTGTAGAAGTAAAGCAGAAGACAGTATGCACAGTGAGAGTTTTAAACAGTGTTTATGGCAACTGGGGAGAAATCAGCTGAAAGCAGGCATCTGGAACAGAAAGTGGGTGTTCCCATCAGCTGATGTCACAATGATGTCACAAAATGGGCGTGGCAATGATGGGCGAGGGGGTGGGAATGGGTGGAGTTATGGGTGATGCAAGGGGCGTGACCTTAGTCCAGTTTTAGCCACAAAGAAAGCTGGCAACCCTTATTATGTCTCTAAAACTAAATATTTTATTTCTCTTGGTGAACTTCAGAAGTTCTGCAAGTAATGATTTCTTCTCTGCTAAACTGTTGTAATTCCTTTTCTCCTAAGGGTCAATAACAGTGACCTTCAATGCCTGCAGCAGTGGTTGAATTTTGTAGATTGGGCTTTGATGGTTATACCATACTACCCCTGTTCTGCTGTGTCTGTACAAGGTGCCACAAAAGAACTTTTGTGTTAACTTGTCAGTCTGTGTTCCACTCAGGCTCTGCCTTTCTGTCTGCCAGCTCAGCTTGGTCTGCATAAGGTTGCTTGTGATTCTCAGTATATGTGTTTGGAATATACTAATAGGGTATATTTGCTGACCAAGTACATGCTCTATGAAACTCAGAACCTCTGTGGTTGAAGTCATGTGACTGTGAAGCCTTTTTCAAAAAAGGTTGATTTTAGAGGATTTTTTATTTATTTTTATGTAAACTACAATGCTGTGCAAATTATTAACATTTAGTTTGTATGAACCTACATTGTCTATATGTTGTTTGCATATTGCATTGTGTACTTTGTTTTTATTTTTGGATTGTAGTGTGGAAATGTAAACATTTAAATTATTAAAGATGAGACATTAACATAATTTCAGCAAAAGCTCATTTTAAACTTGTGTACGTCACTATTTGTCATTATTTATCTGAGGAGGGAAACTTGCTGCATTAACTATTTGCTGTGTGAGATGAAGTAACAATCACTGCCTGCAGCTTATTTTGCTGTTCAACACTTAATGCATACTAGACATCTGCTCACATGCTCTATTATGTTACCTTGTATACTTCAGATGACTGTGTCATATGATGATCAATTCCTTTTGAGTGTATCAGAAGATGGCTGCATGCTCTTCTGGAAAATTGTTGATAAAGAAGGAAGAGGAGTCAAAAGAGAGAAAGAAGTAGGGTATGCAGAGGAAGTACTCATCACCAAGTCTGACATGGAGGAAAAGGTAATTTATTTGTTTTCCCCCTTTTGTTTCATACTGTAGTATTGTGTTAAAATAGAAAGAGAAAAGTTATACATATACCAAGCATGATAAATGTGGAGGGGACTAGGGGAGTCATAAAATACTGAGGACAACCCAAAAACATGTTATTTTTTGTGTGGAAAAGAAAGACATTTGATAAATACATGTGACAGAAGAAAATGTTATATTTGTGGGGAAATGGGACATGACGCAAAAATGTGAATTGAAATGCTATAAGGGTAACAAAATTGGACATTTATGGGTGGACTGCAATAATGAAAATAAGAGTAAGGAAAAAGAAAGAGAAAGGGAAGAAAATGAACAAAGAGAAGAAATTTAGAAGTAATATAAATAGAAGAAAAATTAGATGAGAAAAAATAAAAAGGACATAGAATAAGTTTCTGAAATACAATATAAAGAAGACAAATGGAGAAGTAGTAAAAGAAAAATTCTATTGGTAAAGGAGTAAAAGACAGAAAAAAAGAAAATTTAAAGGAATCAAGGCAAATGAAAAAATGGACGTGAAGTTGTTAAATCTCGCCGTTTATTCTCACTGATGGGTTTGGAGCCGATCCTCGGCTCAGACACGGCCGATAGCAAAGCTCAAGGTTTGCCAGTAGCTCGAGACCAAGCCCTTTATCCCACAATGCACTGCTGGAATTATCCCAGATCTAGTTTGCCGCGGCAAGAGAGATCTCGGTGATCCAGCTAGCTCGGACCATTTGTGAGAGAAAAAACAGCAAGTTTTGATAAAAAAACTTTCTTTTTGTCTTAGATATTTTCATATAGATAGTTGTGTGTTAGTGTTATAAAATTTTAATCTTAGAATCTGTAGTTTCGGATAGTTAGTGCCCTCTTGGCTTAGTTGTTTTGTGTGGGCCTTTTAGCCCTATTTAGAGTTATTAATCTCTTTTTTTCTCTGTGAGCCTCTTTAGCCCTGTATTGTAAAATATAGTTTAAATTGTGATAGATAGTGCCCAGGTTGGGCTTAGTTGCTTTGTGGGTCTTTACAAAGAAAGTAAGGACTTTACTTTATTAGTTTTTTCAGTATACTGGTTTGTTTTACCTTTACTATGTCGGATGACAAGGAAATGTCCCATCCTAAATCAGGATTCAAGAAATGCCCAGATTGTGGGCAGAAAATGCCCGTCACTGACGGACACATTCAATGTGTCTACTGAATGGGGACTAAACATCTCCAAGACACTTGCAGCATTTGCCATTCTTTTTCTTCAAGAGTCCTCTTGGAGAGAAGGAGGAAGCTAATAGACAGGAGATTGCTGCAGCATTCCTTTTCTGAGGTGTTGAGTAGCCATGAAGGTACTAGCACGTCTTCCAAATCCTCAAAATCTTCAGACCCCAAAGTGGCAAAAAAGTCAAAAACTTCAGAGGGAGGGTCATCGGTTCCACAGACCTTGGAACAAAGTGTACCTTTGATTCAGAGCCAGCTTCCAGTATTGGAGCCGGTCTCAGAAATTCCCTCTTCGCCTCTGCTCCAGTCAGCATGTTTGGTGTATTCATCTAAGTCCTCAGTCAGCCTTTCAGATTTGGACATGGATCAGCTAGTGCAGAAACTTTTACAGGCACCAGGACTTGCAAAATTGTTGTCGACCCCGACCAGCTCATCGGTGCCAAAGACCATGGAACCGGATTTATCTACTCCTCCTTCGAGCTGTACTGGACTCTCGGAGCCGAAGAAAACTGAACCGATGATTGTCGAACCCTTGGAGCCGATACCCGCACTGGTGTTATCGGCTCCATCTACTTGGATGTCCTCGGCGCCGACCGAGGACTCTAGGAGCTGATGCCCTCCCATCGGGTCCGGGGAGGATAGTCGGACTGATTTGTCAGTGCCGACTCTTCCTCTCAGGGCTTCGGCTTGGACGAGCTTGGCTCCTACCTCGGGCTCGGAGCCCATGGTTTTGGTGCGGGAGGATTGGACGGTACTTTCGGGTCCGTCTACTCCTTCTTGTCAGAGCCATGGTGCCTTCGATGCTATGAGGAGAATCCTGTCTCCAAAGACAACGTCAGCATCAGTTCGGCCTTCCCTCTCCCCTCAAGCCCCTGCATCTGCTTCTTCGTCTACTTGTCCCCCTAAGCATAGAGACTCTGAGCCTCAAGTACCCCCACAGGGTGTCCCCTGCTCTTCTGAGACCTCCCCAGATCCCCCCACTGAGGAAGTGCCCAGGAAGAGACTGTGCAAGAGGAGGCACTTAGAATCCCCACAGGAGTCTTTGACATCTGACACGGACTTGGATGAGTCAGAAGGGTCCCCTCGATCCCCCTCTGAGGATATCTCCTTTGCAGAGATACTAGAGATCCTTAGTCAGAGGGGTGATTGGCAGTCCAAGACCCCTATGGAGGACAAGTCTGTGCTCTTGAAGGCTTTTGGGTCTCAAACTTCCACTTCTTGGGTGTCTCCGCCTTATGACGAGCTCATGGAACTGATCTGTTGTAAGGCGTGGGAGTCACCGGAGGCCATGGAACCTGTTCCTCGCAAGCCAAATAAATTCATGTCTGCCCCAGTGAACAAGCCATTTTTGACAATGGGAGTGCTTGTTGATGCTATGGTGGTAGCTGCAGCCACCAAAAAGGAAGTGTCTGAGACATCCGCATCTATCCATCCTCCTAACAGAGATTCTAGGGTCATGGATAGATATGAGAAACGCATGTTTAGTTCAGCGACTTTTTCTCTGTGATCACTGAACTACTTAACCCATTTTACAAGACTACAAAGAGATCTCCTGAAAGAGCTAGGAGATACTCTCCAGGGTACGTTAGCTGCAGGGGTGGCCGAGTAAGTCAACGCCCAGCTTGCTACCCTAAACTCAGTGGTAAACTCATCCATGTGTCTCATATCCTATGCAGCTGATGGTTTGAGTAGAGCCATTAGTTCGGGCATTGCTCTTCGAAGACAAGCCTGGATGCATCTGTTCCTTTGTGGAACCCTTTAAGTCTTCCTTTATCAACACCCCATTCGATGGCTCATCACTGTTTGGACCTAAAGTAAAGGAAACTTTAACCAGGTGTGAGCAGAAGGCAAGACCTTATCTGCCGTTGGAGTCCATTTTTCTACCCCTACTCGGCCCTACCCCAAGGGCCCTAGGGGAGGGAAAATGTGGTTCCATAAAGCACATGGAGCCTTTCAGGACACACGTGGAGAAACCCCTTCTAGAGGCAGAGGAGGGGGTTATAACGGAAGATGCCACCCCCACGGCAGAGGGGGTCCACAGCAACAGGGTGACAGGGGTCACTTCTCCGGTCAACCCTACCAGCACCCCTGAAAGGGGGCCTGGCTGTTCGGCTCTGGAGGCAGTTGGGGGTCGCTTGTCTTTGTACCCAGAAGCCTGGCTAAACATAACATCATATACATGGGTACAAAGCATAATTTCCAGAGGATATTTCATACCGTTCTCTACCCCTCCCATTCCTGTAAACAGAATCCCAGATGTTCCACCCAGTCTCAGGGAACAAGCAATCGTAGAGGTCCACAGATTGCTAGAAAAAAGAGTCATCCAACCAGTCCCAGCAAACCAAGTTGGATTCGGAACTTACTCAAGATTCTTTTTGGTACCAAAGAAAACAGGGGACTGGAGACCTATCTTGAACCTCTGCAGACTCAACCAGTTCATAAAGATAGAGAAGTTCCGAATGGTCATGCTTCAGTCCATTCTTCCCTTCCTAGGGAAAGGCGATTCGATGTGCTCCATAGATCTCAAAGATGCATACTATCACATAAAGATGAACAGATGCTCCAGAGATCACCTGCATTTCTGGCTGGGAGCCAATCATTACCAGTTTCAAGCCCTGCCCTTTGGTCTCACTACAGCCCCCAGAGTGTTCACCAAATGCATGGCAGTGGTCATGGCTCACCTGAGACATCTAGGATTCCAGGTGTTTCCATACCTAGACGATTGGCTCCTCACCGCTACCACCAGGCATCAATTGATTCAGGCAACGCAATACACTTTGACACTCAATTAGGCATTACAATCAACTTCGAAAAGTCTGCCTTATCGCCATCGCAGCATACCGTTTTTATAGGAGCAGAGTTAGATACCTCAACTACCACTCTACGTCTTCCAATTGAAAGAGTCTCACTTCTCCGCCAACATGTCAGCACACTGGTGTCAAAGAACAAAGCTACAGCAGCAGATGTCTTGAAGGTGCTAGGTTTGATGGTGGCAGCAATCCTGGCTATACCACTCGCAAGGATGCATATGCAAATTCTTCAATGGCTCCTCTTTGCTCAGTGGTCTTACCAGAAACTACTGATGTACCACATGATTCTCATCACAGATTCTTGCAAGAGAGACCTTCGTGGTGGTTGACGTCTCTTCATGTCACAATCAGAAGACCCTTTGTCCCCCCCCCCTCAGTAGCCACTGTGATCATGGATGCTTCCCTGATAGGGTGGGGGGGGAGCATTTTCAGGGAAAGACTGCCCAAGGCACATGGACAGATCAAGAATCACATATGCACATCAATGTTCTAGAGTTGAGAGCGGTACTTCTGGCATTGCAGTACTTTCATGACTCTCTTCCTCTAGGAGCTATTGCAATTCAGATGGACAGCATGTCAGTAGTCTGGTACTTGAACAAGCAAGGTGGAACCAAGTCTTACCCCCTTTGTCGAGAAGCCCTCAGGGTCTGGCAATGGGCAGTGTCATCCCAGCGTTTTCTGTTAGCAATGCACATCCCGGGGAAATCCAACATGATAGCGGACAAACTAAGCAGGGCGATATTGCTCCCTCATGAGTGGTCTGTCAAACAGGTTTCGGAGTTGATTTCCCACAAATGGGGCCAGCCTTGCTTCAACCTCTTTGCTAGCCACATCAATTCAAAATGCAGAAGCTACTTTGCCCTAATACCACCTCCCGGTCATCCCCCGAGAGATGCACTTTTACACGATTGGCCCCCAGGTCTCTTTTATGCATTCTCACCCTTCCCATTGATACCCAAATGTTTACAGAAAGCAAAATAGCTGGGAAGGACTGTTATCCTCATAGCCCCCTACTGGCCTCAACAGATTTGGTTCCCGTTTCTCCACCATCATCTGTTGGAAGATCCATGGATCCTGGACCCAGTTCCAGACCTTCTGACGCACCCGTCAGGGGACCTCCATCCTTCACTGCAGTCCTTGAAACTGACTGTGTGGCTAATCCACTTCCCCTAATTGCCAGGCTTCATTCAATTTCGGAAGATACAAGACAAATTCTCTTGTCTTATCACAAGCCATCTACCAGGAAATTATACAGCAATAAATGGAAAAGGTTCTCAATTTGGGCCAACACGCAGAAAATTGACCCTTTCCGAGCTCCGCTATCATCCATTTTAGAATTCTTGACAAAGATTTTTAAGGAAGGGGCAGCAGCTGCTACAGTTCGTGTCCAGTTAGCTGCCATCTCAAATTTTCACCTTGGGTTTGGTGGCTCAAATGTTATGGGCCATAAATTATCTAAGACTTTTAAAGGTGTTCTTCACATGAGACCTCCTGTCAAAATTCCCTATTCTCCCTGGAATTTAAACGGTATGCTGTCTCAAATTATTCTTCCCCCTTTTGAACCAGCATCTTTTTGTGATCTCAAATATTTATCCTGGAAAACTATTTTTCTAGTGGCCATTACTTCTGCCCGCAGAGTGTCAGAACTTCAAGCATTATCTGTCAGGCCACCTTACGTGATCTTCCATGCTGGTAGAGTATCTCTCAGAACAAACCCCTCATTTTTACCTAAAGTCTGTTCTGAATCACATATCAATCAGGACATTGAGCTGCCAGTCTTTTTTCCCAACCACTCTAACAAATTGGAATACATGCTGCATAAACTTGATGTACACAGACAGCTCAGATTTTATCTTGACAGAACTAAGGATATTAGAAAATCAGATCAACTTTTTGTATCCTTCTCAGAAGCCAGAAAAGGCAATCCAGTGGCTAAAACAACCTTATCTAAATGGTTATCAGATTGTATATCCTTTGTTTATGAGAATGCAAGCATGCCATTGACACACAAACCTAAGGCTCATTCTACCATAGCCGTTTCTATGTCTTCTGCTTTTCAAGCTAAATTGCCCCTTGACAATATTTGCGCTGCAGCCACTTGGTCTAAGCCTCATACCTTTATCACGCATTACAAAGTAGATAAGGCTTCCAGGGACAGGTCTTCCTTTGGTTCCACGGTACTGAAGAACATACTTTCATGAGCCACCCAAGATTGTGGGTGCTAGGGATGCTACCCATCAGTGAGAATAAACTGCGAGATTTAACAACTTCACATAAAGAAGTTATGTACTTACCATAACGTTCCATGTGAGTTGTTTATCTCGTCTTTATTCTCATGTCCCTCCCTCCTTCCCCCTCCTGGCTGACTGTTGACTTAGAGGCTAGTACCATCCTAGTTATTCAATATTTCTTCTTCCCCTTCGGGAAGTTTTTCTTTGTAGAAATAAATAAAAGGGTATATATATATATATATATATATATATATATATATATATATATATATATATATATATATATATATATATATATATATATATAGTTACACGAAGCAAACAAGATCTGAGGTAATTCCAGCAGTGCATTGTGGGATAAGGGGCTTGGTCTCGAGCTACTGGCAAACCTTGAGCTTTGCTATCGGCCGTGTCCTCGGCTCCGAACCCATCAGTGAGAATAAAGGTGAGATAAACAACTCACATGGAACGTTATGGTAAGTACATAACTTCTTTTTAAAGTGTTTGACTCACAGTGACGAGGTACAGTGTTTGATTCTCACCTTTGGGAGGGAAATTGGCTAGGCTTAGAATGGCCTATTAAAAAAGCTAACCTAGTAATTAGGTATGAACTTATGAAACCATGAATCTAAGGAAAAGGGAACAATGAAAATGTTAAGTGTTGTCTGTAAATGTGAATAGTATTAAAAATATAGTAAGAAGAATAGGGATTTTGGAGTGGTGCAATACATATGATGTAGATGTAATTATATTAGAAGACACAAGATTTTTAACAAATGAAGAAAGTTTACAGAGAAACTATGTGGAAAATGAAAGATGTTCATGAATAGCCATATTCTGTAGAAATACAGTAAAGGTATTAGATGTTGTTGTTGTGTCTTTCGGCTTATCCCAGTTAGGGGTCGCCACAGCGGAACTCCGGTCTGCTAATGTTTGGTAGTGGATTTTTACGTACCGAGTTACCAGCCCTGACACGCAACCTTCAACGAAGTCACGCCCATTCACGTATGCCTCCACACAGAAGACGCTCTAGCTGAGAATTGAACGGGACAACGTCTTGCTGTGAGGTGACAACGCTACCGCAGTACCACTAAAATGGAAAGAACACGTCTATAGAGTTATAACATTATATGCTTATACTAATTGCAAAGAAAGAGAAAACTTACTTCATCAGATTTTAGACTATGTAGTAATAAATATGAATATTGTAATAACAGGAAACTTTAATTGTGATCAAAGAGGCAAGAGTAAAAAGAAAGGAATTGATGTAATAAAAATGTTAGAAGTTATAGTATGTAGTAAGTTAAAACTTTGGACAAAAATTCATGGACTTGCTAGATAAAATATGAGGACAGGTAAATTTAGATTTAGCTGCAGGTCCAAATGGAATAGGGTATGAAATGTATATAAATTTAAGGGATTAGTAAAAAAAATATTTCTTAAGGATTTTGAATGATTAAATGAAGATTTTATGTATAAGAAATTATATAGTGGAATGCTTAAATTCATATGGAGGAAGGAAGATAGAAGACAATTAAAAAACTGGAGACAAATAGTATTGAATAATAATGATTATAAGATCTTTATGAAAATAATCTTCTTCTTCTTCTTCTTTTGGCTTTTCCCGGTTAGGGGTCACCACAGCTCATGATTGGCAGTGGAGTTTTACTGTGTTGAGTTGCCAGCCCGGCGCACAACCTTCCACAGAAGGCACACACACACACACACACACTCATGCCTAGGGCCAATTTAGTGTGTCCAGTCCACCTACAGCATGTCTTTGGGATGTGGGAGGAAACACCCAGAGGAAACCCACGCGACGACAGGGAGGACATGCAGACTCCGCACAGAAGGCACCCCAGCCAAGGATTAAACTGGAAAACCTCTTGCTGTGAGGCGGCAATACTAACCGCTGCACCACCGTGGCCTCCCACATCTTTATGAAAATAATACAAAATAGATTTGAAACTAAAATGCAAAATATTATGGAAGATAGTATATATGTTATAAAGAGGAAGGGTTGTCAAGAATTATTAATGATACAGAAATTGTGGATGATATTATGAATAGAAAAAAAAGAGTGAAAATCATGATATGAGACCTTAATAAGCCATTTGATACAATCGGACATGAAATCTTATGGGTAATAATGAACGAATATAATATAGGTAAGAAAGTTAGGAAATTATATATGCCAGTATATAGTCATAATAAAGAAAAACTACTTGTAAATGGCTGGTTAAGCCAAGAGGTACATATGAATAGTGGTGTAAGACAGGATGTTCAATGAGTTGTATGCTCTTTGCATTAGTAATGAATGTGATAGTATGTGCAGTAAATCACAAAACAAAGGAGGTGGGATATATAACACCTGAAGGATTAAGAATTCCAGTTCTGTTAACATATGCAGATGACATTATAATAACTGCAAAAAAACAATATTTGGATAAAAGAAGTAATAATTTGCACAAATGTGTGTCTGGATGTGATGGGATAGCTTTAAATAAAGAAAAAAGTAAAGGTTTAGGCGATTAGTAAAAACTCGGGTATATATTTTACAATGAATGAAATTTCTGTGTTAGGTGTAAAATTTGCTTACTCGCAATTAAACGATTCAGATGTCAAGGTATAAAAGCTGGGATGAAGATTTTCTCCTTATACAGTGTCAACTGGTCCCCTAATTTGAGTTGTGGGATCTCCCTCCAGTATTTAAGATGGTTGGGAGAGGCTCCCCAGATGGCTTTCTAGTTAATCAATGAGTCTTACAGAAAGGCTGTCACTAGTCGTAGGATCCTTTCTTTATCATTAGCAAGAAAGAGTTCCACTGGGAGGTGCTGCTGTGCTCGTATGTACAGTAATAAGCAATTAGCAGCTGTGCAGTTGTCTGGGAATATACAGGAGTCTTGATACAGACTGCCCAGACAGTTTTTGAGGAATCCTAGCTGTGCTATTGTCTGGGTAATATTCAGTAGTCTTGAAAAAGACTGCCCAGACAAGTATTTAAGAACAAACCCTTGTTTGTAGGCTGGTGCCCGTGTTGATGTAAAATCACAGTTAAAATGTTATCAAGCATTCAATCTTCTTGTAAAGAAAGATGAGACAGTTTTCAGTTATCAAGTCAAATGTTTTAATAGCAAATGAGCACTGCTTAGATGTACAGGTTGCAAGGATTGATGTATTGGTTATATTCTTTGCATTAGTTATAAATGTGATAGTATGTGTGATAAATAACAAAATGAAGGAGGTGGAATATATAACAACTGAAGGGTTAAGAATTCCAGTTCTGTTAACATATGCAAATGACATTATAATAGCCAGTACTCAATCCTTGTAACCTGTACATCTAAGCAACGCTCATTTGCCATTAAAACATTTGACCTGATAAGTGAGAACTGTCTCATTTTTCTTTACAAGAAGATTGGATGCTTGATAACATTTTAAATATGATTTTGCAGCTAAAAGGGCACCAACCTACAAACAAGGGTTTGTTCTTGAATACTTGTCTGAACAGTCTTTTTCAAGATTCTTGAGTATTACCCAGACAGTAGCACAACCAGGATTCCTCGAGAACTGTCTGGGCAGTCTGTATCAAGACTCCTGTATATTTCCAGACAAGAGCATAGCTGCTAATTGCTTATTACTGTACATCCGAGCACAGCGGCACCTCCCAATGGAATTCTTTCTCACTAATGACGGAGACAGGATTCTAAGACCAGTGACAGTCTTTCTGTAAGACTCATCGATTAACTGAAAAGCCATCTGGGGTGGCTTCGGCCCATCCCAACCATCTTAAATACTGGAGGGAGATCCCAAAGTCAAAATCAGTGGACCAGGTGACACTGTATAAGCTGAAAATCTTCATCCCAGCCTTTTATACCTTCACACCTTGATCATTTAATTGTGAGTAAGCCACTCATTTATTCTGTTTGTAACTAGGGGCCACAGTTCACCTAGGTTATCTTTACTTGCAGGCTTGCCCAGAGCAGTTGGCACTCATGCATTAGGTATAAAATTTGGGAATAAAGATATAAGTAGAATTCAGTGAGAAAAATCAATATAAGAAATAAAACAAACCCATCTTTTCTGGAGAACATATAAAGTATCATTCAGAAAAAAGAATTATTTGATAAATTCAGTACTGATGGGGAGAAATAGCATACTTAGCGAGTATATTTAAGCTACTATGAGTATTTGAAAAGGAATTATTGCAGATTTTAGTTTATTTTTTTCATTTATATGGGGTTCTAGATTAAACCCAGTAGAAAGTGGAGTTTTGTTTGTAACTAAAGAGGAAGGAGGTTTTGGGTTAATTAACCCAGTGGTATATGTTGCTTCATTAAATTTGTACAAAGTGTTAAAGTGGATAAAAGAAAAAAATGAGAGATTAGTAGTAAAATTATATAAATGTAATTATGATAAATTTTGGGTATGTTAAAAAAGAATAAAAAAAAAGAAAGTGCATAAATAAAAAAATAAATAAAATGTTGCCAAGGAAAAATATTTTTGTGGAAAATAAAAATTGGTAATATAGAAAAAGATAGAAATGTATGGTATAAGAATGTAATGATAAAACATTACTATATAAAAGCATTGCAAAAACCTAACAGATGGAAAAATTAAAGCTATAAAAATAAGAAGCAAATGGTGTAATCAGAAAGTAGAATGTTAAGATTGTTTGTGGAGACTGGTAGTTGATAAATTACCAGATATAATCAGAAAGTAGAATGTCAAGATTGTTTGTGGAGACTGGTAGTTGATAAATTACCAGAAAAAGAAAATATGCCATATAAAAAGAAAAGTAGTATAATGTGTTTGCATTGTCAAGGTGAAAAAACTATGGAACATGGGTTTTTGAAATGCAAAAGAGTAAAAAAAACTTATGGGAAAAACTATGTAAAGAAGATTTTTGAAGATGTAAAATAAGTGCCTAAAATAAACATGGATATGATTAAATATAGTTATTATAAGAATAGCAGTAAAGAATATGTTAAAATTATTTTGTGTTATATGGGTTATATGGAATGAAATAAATAAAATTATGTTTAATGGAAATGGATTTTACCAAGAATATTAAGTAAAATCAGATGGTGGTTATGGAAAAAGGAGTGGGGTTTTAACAGGCATGAAGATTTAGTATGACTGTAAAGGAGATTATGAATATGTATAAATAGAGTTGTATATGTATATGTTTGTAGATTTTTAAATATTTGTAAATATGTTGTACATAAGAGTTCTTTGTATATAGATAAAGGACACGTACACTTTTTGATAGGTGTGGAGTCTTTCATATCCACTTGAGCTACTACCAACTCAGGCAGATGGGGTCCTTGGTTTATCTATCTATCTCTTCATTAGGCTTGTTCTTCTTTTAGTTTTGTTTAATAAAGTTCTTGTTCACTGGTGCATGGTGTCCAAAGAATTCACTTTGTTCTCATTTGGTTATTCTGTACTTTAATTTCCTGGACTTTACAGTGCTGTTTTTTGTTCTGAGTTCAAGCAGGAGGATCACCACCTTTCGCTCCAGAAGCAGCTTCTTTTCACCTAAGAAGTCTGATAAAGTGAAAGTTATCAAGAAATTGGAGAAAGAAAAGGAAAAAGAAAAAAGTAAAGAAAACAAATAAAGCAGGATAATAGGGTTGGAAAGTCCAGAATGAGGTCTCCAGAGTTGGACCAGTCCAGCCTGGCTCTGAAGACCCTGAATTTCTTGACTCTACCTGATGTGTTGATCCTTCAGATTCAGTCTCCATCTCCACCTTGTCATTTCTCCTTGGTGCCAGCTAGCCCAAGGCTCCACTCAGCTATTTTGCAGGTGAAACATAGACATTCATCTTAACCACCATTGGCTTCCTCCTTCAGGTCCTTCCAATCATTAAGGAGTCTGTTAGAAGCTGATGTGGTCAGGATGATGCAGATGTTTTCTTTGGGTACAGATACAGGTAGGGGCTTTTCCCAGTGCCTACCCCTCTGGTAGCACTGGGCATGGTCCCTACTGCCCCACCACTCTTCTCCTTTATGCAGTTCCACCCTTCCCTCTAATAACAAACATTTCTTCAGAAAGCCAGGAGGTGCAAGGCAATGATGAGATCTGTGTGGAATATTTGCAAAAAATCTGGCAACATTATATTAGTAACTTTCTAATTAGTGTATTTTGTATGTTTGTCATGATTGAAAATGGGTACAGTAGGCATTGCAGAAGCAGAGCTTGTGTCATGGTAGGGATAACACTGTAGAATCTAGTATTTTGGATTTGTAAAACATGCCCAGTTCCTAGTTTGTTTTACATATTACATAGCCTACTTGACTGTCAAACTTTAGGCTCCTGTCTATGATAATATCCAGTACCTTTCTTAGTATGCTGTGCAATTTCAGTAATTGTGTTGGTCTGGCATTTTATGCTGAAATGTTAACAAGAGTAGCTTATTATTGTTATTATTGTTATTTTGCATTTAATAGTAATTCAGAATTGACTAGTAATTGTTCTATCTGAGAATCAACTTGGTATTTGGTTTTAAGTAGCTTGTCTATTGAGGTGCCATCACCGATTGAGGTAAAGTCATCTGTGTATTATACCAAAGTAGCAGTAGGTGAAACCTAATGCATATTATTTATAAATGTAGAATAAGGTGCCTAGTGTGGATCCCTGTGGTACCCCAGTTGTGACTGGGAGATGTGGGAAAGTTAAGTTCTGTCACCTGAAACACTGTGCTATTTTGGACATATAGCTGGTGAAACATAGGGTAACTTGTTTAATTTTGTCTCTGTTACTTAGCTGATGGAGGTGTAACTAGTGCAAAGATGTGCCAGATTTGCTTTGGAGAGATCCAGAAATATTGCTGTTATTAATTTACCTTAATTTAGCTGCATGTTAATAAGATCTAAGAATGCAGTCAGGGATGTTTCATTGTTCTGGCTTTGTCTAAAGCCATGCTGTTGGGTGTGATATACCAAGTTATTGTGGTTAGGAACATTTCCCAAGAGTTAATAATTGCATAGATGTACCACCTTTATGGATAGGAAAATTTTAAGATTGTTTCCATTACGTAGGAAGATATTGTTTCTTGCTGGATCTGTTTAGGAGGATGGATACAGAATGAGCATTGGAATCTACAGCAATAAGTAAATAGCCTGGTGGAATGTAGTCAGGGACTAGAGTTGTAGGTTTAACTTTTTGTAGATGTTTTTTGATTTCACATATTATTACTGAACAAAAGTCATATATGTGTTTCAGATTTCAGTTTTCTACTTGGGAGGATGAACAGTATTATTTATTTACTTACTTACTTACCTTTTGTTGACCAGTGTAGAGGACTCATTCAGGTGTAATGTTTTCAGGCTCAGCCTGGGAAAAGTAAGTATAAAGTAATAGTAGACAAAGAAGTAATTTAAAGTACAGTTGAAGATTACAAATACAGTATTAAGCATGCAAAAACATATCATAGAAATCTGTCTAGCACAGTGAGTGTTCATCTAATATAATATCTAGTATGCAAAATCATTATAACAACAGATTTGATGTTGTCCTTTTCATTCTTTCTCACCAATGGGTTCGGATCCAACTCAGCTGCATACACAAGACTTCTGATCCAGCTTTTGAGCTCTTCCCTCTACCCATAATGCTCTGTTCTATTCCCAACACCTCAGATCTTGTTTGCTGCCATCATGGCTGGATGTAGGCTCTGCCTTTCAGCATAGTAAGCAGCTGTTTTCATATAATTTTTACAGTCATACTTGATTTTCCTTTTTTTGCTGTCCAGCTCCTCCCTCTGCAACTTTCATTACGATTTCTTCTGTCTTTACTCGTAACTTCTACTCAGCTTGAGTAGTCATAATACCATTGCTGGTACCTTCCTTTCCTTACCTTTTTTTAGGTATTCTCTGATTTCCCATAGTTGGTATTCCTTTCCCCCTTCATTATTAAAACTTGTTTGTTGTTTTAAAAAACTATCTAATTTCTTGTTTGTGGTTTTCGTGTTTACACCGTGTTTTACTCCTTGACCATGTCAGAGAAATCAACTGGCTTCAAAAAGTGCACTTCTTGTGGGCATAAGATCCGAAGCTCAGATGCCCACAAGAAGTACATATATTGCCTAGGACCTGAACATCTTGACACAGCTTGTCCCTTTTGTGCCACTTTTAATCCCAGAGCATTATCAGACAGGTGCTATAAAATGATTCAAAAGGGTTGCTTCCTGCTTCTTCTGGGGCTCACCCCCCCTCAAAACACACACAAATCAGTTTCTTTGGACAGGAAGAGATCTCCTCAGAAGTCCCCAAGGGCTTCTTTGGAGTCACTTGACAAAATTAGAAAAATTTCAAGTCCAACCACCTCAGATCCAAAACTTCTTGGACTGTACCGGGACCCAAAGCCTTCATTGGATATGAAAGGTTCAGTTCCTATTGTCATTTCACCCTTGCCTTCTACTTCATTTTTGGATCCTAAGTTCTTGGATCTAAGACCTACTTCAAGCCGCAAAAGCCATACACCAGAGTATGGACTGAAATCTATGTCACCTTCTCTGCCAACTCAGCTTTTTCAGATTGTAAAGAAACACTCTCGACCCTCATCCACAACATCTTCCAGATCTTCTAGGAGTTTGTCAGAGGTGGATATGGATAGGATGATGCAGAAATGTCTCAGGGCTCAGATCCAGATGGGGGTCCTGCCAACTCCATCCTCTCCTAGAGCCATGAGTGCACCCGAAGTCCATTCTGTCTCTTTCTCCAATCTGACTGGTAGTTTTGGAGTCCCAGGATATGAGATCCTGAGAGGTTTGGAGATGGATCCAAGGAAAGTACCATCTTCAACTCCGACAGTGTTCCTGACTGATTCTGCTCCAATACCTTCAAATCAGAGCAGGTCTCAGATCTGAGAGGTCGGTGTCAGGTCCAAGGGATTGGGTTTGTCTCTGAATTTGTCAGATCCATCCTGCCCTCTTAGAGCCTTGGCCCTGGACAGTTCATATCTGATTCCAGGTGTTTCTGTATCTCAATGATTGACTCTTCACCACCCCATACAAGCCAGGGACTGCTTGGTCCAAGTTTCCAACACTTTAGGCATCTCAGTAAACCAAGTCAAATCTAGTCCCGGTACAGACCCTACAGTTCATAGGGACTCTTTTGAATTACTACCACTCACTCTCTGTCACATCACATCTTTGAGACATTAAGTTTGGTCTATTCTGTCTCACCCATCTCCTCCCGCACGATTAGTACTACAGCCTCCTGGGTCGATATCAGCTGCCATACTTCTGGTCCCTCTAGCATGATCCTTTATGTGAATTCTTCAGTGGACTTTGGTGGTACAATGATCAATTCTTTGTCAGCCCCTATCGTTTCCCATAAGACTCACTCCAGTCTGCAAACAGCATATTCATTGGTGGATTCAATCCAACAATCTTTTTTCTAGTCAGACTGTTCATTCTTCTGCCCCCATTTGGCACAGTGACCACGGGTGCTTTCCAGCTGTGGTGGGGGGGGGCATTTCTCAGGAAAGATGGTCCAAGGCATGTGGTCCCCTCGAGACTAAATTGCATATCAACATCCTAAAGATGAGGGCAGTCCTTCTAGGGTTGCAAGCATTTTAAGATGTTCTCCCTCTGGGGAATATTGCAATCCAAACAGACAATATGTCAGTAGTCTGGTACATCAACAACAAGGAGGAACCCAGTCTTATCCACTATGCAGAGAGGCCATGAAGATTTGGGATGCACATCCTGGGCAGCGCCAACATATTAGCAGACAGGCCCAGCAGATCCATTGTGATGCCTCACAAGTGGTCTGTCAGCCAATTGATAGTGAATATGATACTGGGGCCAGACTTGCTGTGATCTATTTGCCTCACCCCTCAACAACAAGGGCAGCAAGTACTTTACTTCTGAACCTGCCTCAGGGGGAATCACCGTGAGATGCTTGGATTCACAATTGTCATCTGGGTCCCCTGTATACATACCCCTCCTCTCCCCCTGATTTCAAAGTTCTTTTAGAAAGTAATCAAGGCTGAAGAGCTCAGTAATCCCCATTGCCCCTTCTGGCCTCAACAGGTATGGTTCTCCTTCCCCTTTGGTCTCAATTGAGATATCTCTCCATGGATACTGTAACCCACTCAGGATCTCCTGTCTCATCCATCAAGAATTCAACACCCCAGTCTCCAAGCCCTCAAGCTAACCACATGGTTTTTCTACTTCCAGTAATAGTTAGACAGTCCAGGCTTTCTTCCCCAGCCCATGAGGTTATCTTGACCTTCCAGAAAACTTCTACCAAGAAAGTCTGCAGAAGCAAATGGAAAAGATGTTCTGTTTTTGGGCCTCCCATCAGAATGTCAACCCTTTTTAGCACAACCTTTGGCCATTCTTCTCTTTCTAACAACTCTTTTTAAAGAAGGAGCTGTTTTTTCTACAATTAAGCTTCAGTTGGCAGCAATTTCTAATTTCCATTCTGGAAACAAATCCTTTTCTCCAGCTTCATCCAGATTGTGTAAGCCTTCATGAAGGGCATATTTCTCTTCAGACCCCTAATAAAGGACCCCTCTCCTCCTTGGAACCTTACCGTGGTCCTTCAGGGATTAACTCAGAAACCCTTTGAACCAGCAGAAAAATTTGATATAAAGTTTCTTTCTTGAAATACGATCTTCTTAGTAGCTATCACGTCAGGAAAAAGAATTTATGAGTATCAGGTCCTGTCAGCTAAACCTCCTTACATTATTTTTCATAAGGATAGGTTGTCTCTTCGGACCAACTCTTTCTTTCTTCCTAAAGTGGAGACAGAAAGTAAAATTAACCAGTCCATACAATTACCAGTCTTCTTTTCAAAATTTAGGAATAAGGGAGAATACATGCTTCATCTTCTTGATGTGCACAGACAATTATGTTTTTATTTTCACAGGATAAAGAGTTTAGGAAGTCCTATCAGCTGTTTGTATCCTTTTCCCCTAACCACTTCGCGTCAGGCAGTATCTAAACTTACACTAACCAAATGGATTACTGATTTTATTTCATTTATTTTTTAAAAGGACTAGATTTGCCACGACCCACTCTAGCTAATGCCACTCATTCTATGGCTACTTCATCTGTTTTTTGGTCAAGGGCTTCTATTGATGATGTTTGTGTTGCAACCACTTGGTCAAAGACTCACACTTTGTTACACATTACATATCAGACATTGTCTCCAGAAGCAGAGCTTCTTTTGGTTCGACAGTGCTCCGGCATATTCATAGGTTCATAGGTAGGTACTAGGCTATCGGCTCAAGAGCCTATGTAAGCCTAGCCAACAAGGTTCCCTGGCTTAAGTCACCCAAGAAAGTTACTTTCCTGTGCCACTGTCGAGCAGAGTGATCCCCGGGGTGTATTTAGCTATTTCCCATTCACTCATCAAGATTATTCTTGAAGAATGCTAATGAAGAACTTTGCTTGACATAGATGGATAGCCTGTTCCAGAGTATGGGAATTCTCTCCATGTCCTACCATGAGGGCCTCCAGAGGGCTACATAGCTGTGGAAACTGTCCCATTAGTGAAGAAGAACAAAAAGGACAACATCAGATTTATAAGTTATGTACTCACCATAACTTGGCATCTGTGTTGTCTATTTTCATTTTTCCTCACCTTCCCTCCCATCCATCCTCCATTCTTGTTACACCTAGAAGCATCTGTTAGACTGTATTGGAACCATTTAGTTCCAGGTTTGAGCCCTGACATTTCTTATCTCTATATCTGTCTCCATTATAAAGTGAGAGATTAGGCAGCAAACTCAATCTGAGGTGTTGGGGATAGAATAGAGCATTATGGGTAGAGGGAGAAGCTCGAGAGCTGAATCCGAAATCTTGTGCATGTGGTCAAGTCAGATCTGAAGATCAGATCCAAACCCACTGGTGAAGAAGAATGAAAGTGGACAACACAGATGCTAAGTTATGGTGAGTACACAACTTATATATTAACTACTTTGTTAGACAGTCTTCCATTAGATAATATCAAGATATATAAAATTCCATTTACAGAGTTATTGTAGGTTCATTTAGGCTACAGTGACAGACTGGTAAGGTGGATGGTGGGGTTAGAAAAGTGGGTGAAATACAATAGCGAGAAGTGGTTGCTATGAGAGTGGGGATAGAAAAGTGGGTGAAATACAATAGCGAGAAGTGGTTGCTATGAGAGTGGGGAAGTGATGGAGTGTAGGAAGGAGAGATAATATGGACAGGGATACAGGACAGAGGGAGGAGAGATTAAGAGTTACTTTAGCATGACTGTTATAGTATAGTTGTGCTGTGAAGGTTAGGGTGTCTGTGAAGACCTTATTGAAAGAATAGACTATTATAATTTGTATTGCAAGCATTTGGGGAAGACTGCTTTTGTTTTCTTGGTTTTGCAAGGTTATTGATGTTGCGCCAAAATGTTTTAAAATTAGTTTTGACTGGTATGAAATTTGATACAATATGTTAAATTATCTTTTTGGATCATTTTTTGGTGTGGTTTTGAGCTATCCTGTATTCCTGGCTGTTGGATTGTTTTTCATTTTTTTCTATATTTCATCTCTAATTGTCACTAAGTATTTTGTATCATGGGTAGGCCAGGGAGCATTTTTTTCTGTATGGAAGCAGTAGAATCAAGTATGTGGAGAAATGTTTGATTATAATACTGGACTGTGTCACTTAAGGGCAGGTATTTAAGTGGGAACCAGTTGCATCTTGCTAATTGGATATTGAAAGGTTGATCTTCAATGTTTTTAGAGTGGATCCAAGCAGAGTGGGGGCATTTCTCTATTTTTGTTTATTTCCAGAATCTATATGATGGGTTATGACACTTTGATTATCATGTCATATTGCTGAGGGGGTAACTGTATGTTGTTTATTGGTTAACATCCATTCAAAAATAGAATGATTGCCTGTGTTTTGATCTGGTGGCCTGAAATATAAGTTGCTATAGTCTATAACAGGTTGGTTAATGTCTTTGCTTCGTGTGAGGAGGAGTAAATGAGATCTGTTCTGTATTAACCTCTCTTAATATTAGCATCTTGTGTTTCATGTTGATAAGTTCATAGATTAGTGCTAGGCTAATTGCCTTTGTGGGCCATTTTAAGCCTAGCCAATTAGCCCATGTGAGAATCAAACCCTGCACCTTGTGTCTGTAAGGTAAACACCTTAACCACTGTGCCAACCTCCCTTCCTCTTGTGGGTGGTGAGCTGTTAAAAGATAGTAATAGAATGTAACAAAGAAAACTAAAAAAGTTGGTATAAAAGGTAGGCCTGTTAGGCCCGTTAAAAGAGAAAGCTTAAAGGGTACAGCCCAAGAATTTTATAAAAAGCACAACTTCCAGTGCTGCTTTACAGGAAGGTACATACTTCCATTTGAACACTTCCAATAACTGGGATAGCAAATCATGTTTCAAAGTACCAAAACTCTCCTGACCTCAGTTTTACTTAATGTAAATTGTAAATCAGCACCTTTGACAATACCCATGTTGGTGTTGCCTACATTCATGATGAATTCAGAGTACCTGTTGATGGATAATCCTTGAACATCCAATAAACTTAAAAAGTTATGTTAATGCTGCTTACTCCTAACCTTGCCCCTTCCTCAACTCTGCTAGTATCTGACTGACTACAAGATGTTTGGCAGGGGATTATTTAACACAGTACAAAAAACACACAACACAACAATGACCAAACTGGTCCCCTCACTGGACTGGTTTCATTCTGTGCATAGGATGTAAACATAAACATTCTTTGATACAGAGGAAAATCCTGCATAGAAAACAGACAAAAAAAATGCCCTTAATTTGTATCTTCTAAAGATGAGAAAATATATTGCCCTAATAGCTTCTTCTCTTTTCATAAGTTCTCAAAATGAGAAAGGTTTCTGACAATATACAGATTCACTGCAAAGGTAATATCATTTTAAAAACTGTAAACTCTGCTGTAGAAGTTTTATTGACCTGAAGGGGATCCCTCATCTGCAAGTAAAATATGCAAGAAAATGATAGTAGTCAAAATTGACACTTTATGATAATTTTCAAGATGTCTTGAAAGCTAATAGTCAGACTCCTAATACACTGCCAGTAGTTCTAAAAAGAGCTGACAGAATATATAAGGCACCTATGGGTAGATATGATTTATATAATAATTATAAGATTATGCTGCCATTTACCTATTAACATATTATAATGCAAAATCTGTTGCTCTGGCAATGTCATTTGATATAGGTAAGACTGTGACATAATAATTTCAATAAAGTTCTCTCTTTAGCACTTTGTTATAACTTTTTAGTATAAAAGTATAACATATAAATGTTTCTATTAAAGTAATTTTTAGAGGAGGCGAGCTACAGAATATTTTGCAGATTTTACCAAGATATCTCATGATCCAGTCTATCCACCTCTAGGTAGTTGATACAAGCTCTAGTCAGCTTGGTACCTGAAAAAATCTTCCACTATTTCCATAGTGCTCTGTGCCTTTTTATATCCAGATGTCTTTTGCCATCAACAGCAAAGCATCAGAGAAAACATCCCCCGTGTTTTTGGTGTTCTGATTTTCTACTGTTATTTTTGGTTATTTTCTTATTTACTTAACTGATAAGATTAGGAGATCATTTACTGATTTGTTCATGTACTAGTTAGATCTTTCTTATATTTTGGGAAGTTTCTTATTTGTTAATTTTGTCACCATTTACTGATTTTCTTAGTGGATTTTCTACTGTCTGGTGCATTTTGCCCTGAATTAGACATCGTTTAGTGACTGTGCCTTTCACTGGCATGTTTTGTTGACTTGAGTCTGTACTGGTTCAGATTAGAACTTTTTGGTTGTTAACAGGATGCATAAACAATTATGGTTTAAGAAATGTACCAAATGTACCCACAAGATAAGTATACTTTGCATGTGATATGCTTGGATACTTCTCACTTGGGCGGAGACTTGATATCCATGCTAGCTTTGAACCTAGAACATTAACTGCCAGGAGAAATAAGATACTTCTAAATGGATTGATCTCTAGGGATTCCTCTTCTGAGGACAGACACAAAAAAGAATGAAAGCAAAGAGGACGAAGAAGTTTCTTCTTTTTCAAGGATTTCCTTAACATCCCTCCTAAAAGGAGTAGGCTTGACAGTGGGTTTTGTAGAGCCTCTGCAGAAATTCATAAGAGCAAAACTGAGGATGTTTCTGAATCTGGTGTTGCTCAAGCTGAACGTTCTTCTATAGGTAAGATTCCTTCTAGAAAATGACAGAGTAGTGTTTCTTCTTTCATTGAGCCTGAATTGTATGTTCTTTCCTTCAGGACTCACTCTACCATCCAAAACTGAATTATGTTGTATTCTTTCCTCCAGGCCTCACTGCACCTTGCTGGCATTATTTACCCTTTCTCTCCACAACACTTTTTTTAAGTTAAATATGGACTGGGAAAAGATGATGAGGGTGTTAGTTTAAGGCTCACACAGAGATGGGTATACTGTATTCCTCCTGTAGTTCTTGGGTGGCTAGACAATATTCAGCAGTGCCTTCCTATTTTGATGCCCCCTCACTGACCCCCGGTCTGGCACCAGTAGATTTTTTTTGCTACAGGCCCATTTATCATTGTTGATTTCATCTTGGACATTGGCACATACAGAACATCATCAGTGACTATTTCTAGCATCTAGAGTATTCACATCAAGTTATGGGTGTCATTGATGTTCAACCCCTTGAGTCTTGTGCTACTTGTACTGTAATTGCTTTTGAGGGTTAATGGATGGAGGTTTGATTGCAGGATCAACACCATGTGTCCCAGTCTAAATCACTTTATTTGTCCTCATATTCTTCTCTGCAAGTATCCCAAAGAGGTTGAAGTTTCATTGCTGTTTTAGTTTAATGACCATATGCACCTTGCCAATACTGACCCTCATGCTTTGTCACCTTTCTTGAGGAAGGAGACGGAGATGTCAGTTAGTCCCAGTATAAATTTAATAGCATGTATCTAGTCATCCAGGTTATGTTTGAAGGAGGAGATTGAATTGCAGTCCTTAACATGCAGAGAAAGTTTATTGTAGAAAAGGGGAAGTTGCTGGGTGAAGAATCTGTCTTTCCATCATATTCTGTTTATCTGTTGATGAAGGTTCAGATCTCTAGTTCTGGTGTTAGCTGAGCTGTATGACTGTAGATATATAGCAAGTCAAGCATCATCGGGCCTCTAATGGTATAGTAAGCAATGCACAGATAACCCCCTCAAGAGCCTTTGAAGCACAGTATTTCCTGATAACGAAAGCTCTTAATACCAAAGATCTTTTTAGTTAGGAAGCTCTAGGACTTTTGAGTTTGTTGATGTGTCAAGTACATGTCAAAGGAAGCATTATACTTTATAATGGGTCTGATTAATAAAGAGTATAGGGGAACAGTGACATTTTTGGATCCAGGACGGCACAGTGGTGCAGCGGTAGTGTTGTCGCCTCACAGCAAGAGGTTCTCTGGTTTGATTCTTGGCTGGAGTGCCTTCTGTGCAGAGTCTGCATGTCCTCCCTGGGTTCATGTGGGTTTCCTCCAGGTGCTCTGGTTTCCTCCCACATTTCAGAGACATGCGTCTGGACGACTTCTCCCTGGGCCTTTGCTGAAAATTGGCTTCATTCCAAGTCGGACTTTCCTGATAAACAAATGTTAAAATAAAATAAAAATGAAAATAAATAAAAATGTATAACACCTTTGGCTATTAGCAGAAGAATTTCTTGACTATAGCTACTACGTGATGATCAAAGGAGAGGAAACTGTCAAGTTAAATGCACAGCTCTGTGACTATATGTTCATTTAATTAAGCTGTGTTATCTATATTGTATGATGTGGGTAATGTCCGTTTTATGAAAGAAACAATACCATGCTTTTTAGTGATCAGCTTAAGCCCATTATCCATACACCCAGTATTGACCAGGTTAAGCTCTTTCTGTAGGGTACAGCTATTTGAGGGCATTTTGACAGTTGCACCCAGTTTCTAGTCATCTGCAAATTTGGTTAACCAGATAGCTTAGTTATCATTTTTGAGATCAGAGAAGTTCCTACTACATGAACTGTGTGGGAATGATGAACATAGTACAATTGTGTAAGTTGCACTTACCTATAACAGCAGATGTTTAAATTCCTCACTCCTGCAATAGCCACACCCTCCCTCCATCCCCCATGTAGTTTGGATATAAAGTGGAGTTATGTTTGATTTGTACTTTATATGTTCTGTTGTTAATATTGATTATGTATGTCAGGATGTTAGGCTTTCCTGTCATTGTATGGGCAAGAAAGTGCTAAAGAAAGCTTCCCTCTGACTGCTGATTTCCCTCTATGGAATTAGACAAACAGTAGTCAGACTGAAGAAGTGAGGGACAGCCAGAATGGTCTGAAGCTGGCCAGTCATTGTTTCCTGGTCAGGAAGCAAGCCATACAATCTAATGGCTACTGCAGCAGTGAGGGATTCAAACATCTCTTGTTATGGGTAAGTGCAACTTACTACTCAGCTGTACTTTATATTTTAAAGAGAAACAGCCTGTTTGGTCACCATTTGTTCCGTGAAGGCTGGTCATTACCAAACCTATGGTTCATTACTGTCTTCACCAGAAAATATCATAATACCATAATTGTTATTGTTTGTTGTCTGAAACTTATACCACATTGAATGTTTATAACATTCACCTTTAATAGGAAATGTGTATAGAAAGAAGGTGACTAAATCAGTAAAGTGGTAAATAAACATTTTTAAGAAGAGAAGTCAGTTGGAGAATTGAAAAATTGGAAAAAAAGAGTAAGGGAACACAGGAGGTTGATGTCATGTTTTTCAGAGAAGTGGGCAGAAATTTGCATTGGGATGGGGGGGGGCTAAATTTGTACATTTCTTCTTCATTTAACACTGTTCTTCTTTGCTTTTAACAGAATCAAGTGATGCTAGAGTTAAAGACACGTGTGGAGGAGATGAAGATGGAAAATGAATACCAGCTAAAATTGAAAGACATGAATTACAATGAGAAAGTCAAGGAACTAACTGAGAAGTTCATCCAGGAAATGGAGTCTCTTAAAACCAAGAACCAGGTACACTGATAAGATCTTGAGGTAGGTGAACAGACATCAGTAAGCTTTGCAACCTAGCAGCAGTATGAAATTAATATAAGACAGGAGCTGATGAGGGTACAGCAAGACATTAAACCAAAAACTAAAGGAAAATAGGTTGACTGGAAAAGTGAGAAAGTGACATAAAAAGACCCAGGAGCATGCCTGTGTGTGTGTGTTTGTGTGTATGGCTGTCTGTCTGTGTCTGCACTCGTGTATGCGTGTGGGTGATTACAGGTTAAGATTAGAATAAGGACAAAGGAAGAGGATAGATGTGTTTGAGTACGTGATGGTGTGTTTGATATAAGCACACAAACGTGTGTGTGCGTGTGTGTGCATGTGTGTGCATGCGTGCATGTGTGTGCGTGCATGCGTGTGTGTGTGTGTGCATGCGTATGTGTGCGTATGTGTGTGTGTGTGTGTGTGTGTGTGTGTGTGTGTGTGTGTGTGTGTGTGCTTTGTAGTGATACTACCAGGGAAAGGATGTTTAGTACCCTAATGTGTAGGGTTGGGATTAGGGTCATGGGTAGGGTTAGTATTATCACATGAGTAAGATGGCACGGGGGGGGGGGGTAAGACACTCCTAAGCAGTACATGACTACGACTGCACTCCTTTATTGTAACATTGATATTTTTATGTCTCTCTAGGTTCTAAAAACTGAAAAAGAGAAAGAAGAGGTTAGACATGAGGAAACCATGGCTGAGGTGCTGGAGAAGCATTCCTGTGAAATGCAGGATCTAGGTATGCATTCAGCCCACTGTTTCATGTGTCACTTTACATTAGTAAAGTTTATAATTATGGTCTTTAGATTTGCTAAATAGTTATTCACAACCATTTTGTTTCCTCCTTATTTCCTTAATTTAGGTAGGATGTTGCTTAGGAATCTTTTAACTTAAAAGCCTTATTTGTCATTTACTGGTGTATTCTTGACAACAGGTAGGGATTCTGAGCACTAGAACTCACAGTCATTGGTGACTGTATAAACAAGAAATTCTTTCCCTCCTCTTTTCACCTTAATACCACAACAACAAGTGGAACAGGAGACAAGACAGTTGGCAAGGAAACAACTGGGGAAGAACAAGGAATTACATGTGAATAAAAAGATAAACACAGACAGTTGGCAAGGAAACAACTGGGGAAGAACAAGGAATTACATGTGAATAAAAAGATAAACACAAATGATGAAATTATAAAACATAGTGACGTACACTATAGTATGGGAGACTTCAGCATATATAATTATACACAGATTAAAATAAGCAAAACATTTTTCAAACTGTTATCCAAAGGAATGAAATATATTCCCAATGACAGTGGTAACATAGTGGATTATATCATAGATTTTAAAAAATATTTAAGAAAGCTTAATTTAGCTGTATATTTCAAAGGGAAAAATGTAATAGAAAAGGATGAATTCAAGAAAAAAAAGTACATTCACACCCCCCCTAAATAATACTTTGGCCATATATGAAAAAGTTGTTCTTAATGAGTTATACAAACATACAAATAATCGAATAAAACATCAACATAACTTATGTTATAAAGAATATGAAATAATGAGACAAATTCAGGCTAGCAATAACATAAGAATAATGAAGCCTGATAAGGGAGGGGGGTGTAGTCATATACGATGTTGACGAATATAATAATAAAATTAACAGTATATTACTTAATTCAGGCAATTATGAGGTTACATCTATCAATGAAGTCAACATTGGATATCACAAAGTGGATTTAATTTTAGAAGAAATGTTATTAGATAATAGAATTAATATTAATTTATATGAATTTTTAAAGGAAGACTCCCCAATTATCAGTACCATTGTTGGAATTCCCAAAGTTCATAAAAATATATTAGAACCTCCTTTTCGACCCATCATATCGGGTAGCAAATCTAAAACTTTTCCATTTGGTAAAGTAGTGGATGGCTGGTTAAAAACTTTATATACAAAGATTAGTCATATTGTGAAGGATTCCTGGGATTTTCTAGGTAGATTAGACAATCGATACATTACTGATGACAGCATATTAATTACCATTGATGTTGTCGATCTTTTTTCCAGTATCCCTTTGGAGGAAGGACTAGCCAGATTCCAAAACAGTATACAGAAATATGGCGATATGGAATGGGATAGAATAAGTCTAATAATGGACTTCATGGAGGTAGTTTTGACTCATATTATGTTTCAAGGGGAATATTATAGGCAAAGTAAAGGTGTAGCAATGGGGGCTGCATGTGCCCCCATGTATGCTAATCTATTTCTTTCAGATTGGGAGGAAGAATTCATCCTACTAAGTAAATGGAAGTCTCATATTGTATGTTACCTAAGATTTTTGGATGATGTTTTCTTAGTGTGGAGGGGAAATGAAAGCAGCATCAATGAATTCATAACATATCTTAACACCAGATGTGATTATCTACGGTTCACATTTAATATGGATAAGAAGAGTATAGCATTTTTGGACACCAGAATCACACTAGTTGACAGTGGATTTAAGTCCAATTTATTTAGGAAAGAAACTTTCAGTAATGATTATTTAGAGTTCACTAGCTGTCACCCCTCACACCAAAAAAGGAGTATAATAAAAGGGCAATGTATCCGAGCTGCCAGAATGACTTCCCAGTATTCAGACATGGTGTTGGAAATGGACAATATAGATAAAATGTTTGAAGCAAGGGGATATCCGAAAGAAATGATTTTGGACATCACAGAATATATTAAGAAAGAATGGGGGAAAAATATAAGCCAATATTAGGCGGAGAGAACAGTGGTGTACAAGGACATAATAGACCTTTGGAAACAAATGATTTTACTAGAGCATGTATATTACAATATGCACCAGAGGTGAATGGCATTAAAAAAATTATTCAGAGTAACTGGAATATTTTAAAAACAGAAGATAGTGTTTATAAGGTAGTGGGAGATGGACCAAAATTTGTATATAGGAATGGAAATAACCTTAAGACGAGATTCGGGATGAAAAAAAGTTTGAGTTATAAACAACAGGATAGTGGAACATCTAGGTGTGGGAGGTGTAACTAGTGTAAATATATTATACCAGCTAAGACTATCACTTTAGAAGATCCCCATAGTACAATTATAAGATTTCGAAAAGGTAATTGTAGGACATCCCATGTGGTGTACCTGGCAAAGTGTACAAAATGTCCATGTTATTATGTAGGGATGATTGTAAGATGTCTGAGGAATAGAATATATGAGCATTACTATAGGATAAAAAGGCAGGATACAAATAATGCCTTATGGAGACATCTCAATGGTAATAGTACCTGTAGTTCCTTTGATTTTGGCATATTGGAATCTATTAAACCTAATCCCAGGGGTGGGAATACAAAATTATTATTGAGAGAGAAGGAAACAAGATGGCAAATTAAGCTTAATTTATCTGGATATCCAGGACTTAATGACACCATATCCATTAAGTCAGTATTAGAGAAGTTTAGGTGAAGATCAAATATGAGGAATATTCAGACAGCTATGGTAGAAGTATTGTTAGTTGAGGTCATAATTGGGGACTATATATATAGCATCACAAACATTAGGCAATCAAGATTTTTTAATATTTTTAATATTTTTAGACACATTTTCATATTTTATGTGAACTGTTTGTTTCATTAGTATATATCTAATATTGAGTTTTTATATTAATTATGTTTGACGAACAGTCCAAATATAAACGTTTTATTTGTGGTAAAAAAAGAAAATTGAGATAGGTAGATGTTGTGGAATCATGCACTGAGCACTTTAAATTTTAATTAGTTTGCATAGGGTACACAATTTAAGTTTTTGATTGGTTTAGAGCCATATAAAAAGGGAATAATGGCTGTTAGTAATGGTTCTGATGAAATCTACCATTAGTAGATGAAAGCGCTTAACCAGTATTTGATGAGATTTTAATATTTAAATAAAAGGAAAGTGTATGAATTTTCGTGGTCAGTGCATATATCAGTGACTGGGACTGTTTTTGGTGTTTGTTCGGAGTTATACACCTTAATACCACTGACATTGCCAGTTATACTTTACAAATCATATTTTTGTGTATTTAATGATACCTACCAAAACACCACCTTAATAATCTGGCACTATCTAGTAGTGCTGTTGCATCATAGTACCATCTGCTGAGATTATTTAGTAATACTTACTGCCCTTCTTTGATTATTTGGTAACACCTACTGCTCTCCTTTTAGTGCACACCGGAGTCCATTTCTAAACCTGTCAGTCTCATAACTCTGTCTGCTGATATTTATTTATTTAACATTTATTTACCGGGAAAGTCTGACTTGGAACAAAGCCAATTTTCAGTGGAGGCTCGGGGAGAAACACTCAGATGCATGTCTTTATAATGTGGGAGGAAATTAGAGCACCCAGATGGAACCCACATGAATGCAGGGAGGACATGCAGACTCTGCACAGAAGGCACTCTAGCTGAGAATCGAAATGGAGAACCTTTGCTGTGAGGTGACAGTGCAACCACTGCGCCATCCAGTATATCCTTTCTAAACACAATGAAGGTGTAGCAGATGTTTAACATTAGACCAGTGTTGCAGTACCCTAAGCTATATTAATCCTACCCCATGCCACTGGCCAGCTTTTCAAAGCTTAAGAGTATCATCAACTGCTGTAATCCGGAGCTTGAGAGGAGCTCCTATAAAATGTCTGAGCATCATAAATGTCAGAGCTTTCTTGCCACTGAAGTGTGCTCCATGGACCTGTTGGATGTCTAGTGATGCAACAAGGCTGGTCAGATAAATCTCCTGTTGAGGAAAACCTTACACAAATTTAATTTTCCAAGGAAAACTTGTGAGCCTTTTTTTGTCAGATACTATTTTTTTCCATAGGAAATTTATACTTTTTGGACTGTCACTTCTTGTCAGGGGAGAGAGTTTGTTAAAATGCTTCTGTCAAAAAATGTGTAAAATTTATTTTTTTTATTTTTATTCCTTCAGGGTTTTGCATGTTTTATGTATTAGGGACAGGATATTGTGCTTGTGGGCGGGGGGCGACAATGGTTTTCTTACCTCAGAACCACCTTTTGGTTGCTTAAAAGTTTACCAGCCTTTTCAGGTTCTGCTACCCATCTTCAGTCCTTCAACCTCAGCTCCACCTAGGGAGCACTAACTGCTCTTTGTTGGTCTTCCCTCCCCCATTTGCAAGAAAAAGAAAGTAGTTAGGGAATCTTTGTTTATCAGACTGGCTCCGGTTGTGCCTCAGCTGCTGCTGCTGATGAGTGACTCTGCTGTGACTGGTCTTGGTTCCTCAGACAGCTCATCTTTTTCCCCGGTCTCTCTGGCGTAGTACCTGCAATCACCAAGGACCAGGGAATAGACATGTCTCTGTGGCTGTAGGATGCTTTCCATGGGCAAGAGAAAACCATTCATGTTGGTCTTGTGGGGGGGGACTGCTAAAATATCAAATAGCTGGTAAAGGGAGCCTGAGCCCTGGAAGAACATGCCTATTTTAGTTGGTCCTCTTCCAAGGAGTCTCCTAGGAAAAGAAAAGTAAACTTGAAAAATGTAGTGTCTGCTGTTTCTTTTTCTGTGGACATTAAATGTTTGCTGGGATTTGCTAGAATTTACATTTGCATTACTCCTCCCATGTCCTCTTCAGAAAAGAAAAGAAAATGTGTTTCTTCACTTTCTGACTCTAAAATTCAGTGTCAAGGGCAGGAATTGCAGGATGAATGTTTTACTTCAGGCTTTTCTACTCAACCTGAAGAGTCTGATTCTGAGGAAAGTGTTGCTTCAGAATTCCTTCCAGAAGTCCTTTCTTTTTCTGAGACTTTTGCTAAAATGAAAGAGGTTTTCAGTGGAATCAGAATGAAATTCCTATTGCTCAGTAAATGTATTATGTTTTGTTACAGTTGGACACTCCTCATTCTGCAGCTGTCCTCTTCTTTTATGTGCTTTAGAGAATGTTTTTCACGTCTTGTAGTTTACTTGACAGCCAAACTCTTGTCCCAAGAAAGTCTGATAAGTTATACAGAGTATCATAGACTTGCAAATATTTGTTTTCTAATCTTGAAGCACTGATTTCCCTGTACAAAACTGCTTCTGTTAGACAAATCTACTAATCCCATTCCTTTTGTTAAGGATGGAAAAACTTTTGACAGATTTGGGAAGAAAGTTTATTCTGCTGCCACTGTAACATTTAGAATTTTGAATTGCCAGGATTTGTTAAAGTTTAAACTTCTGCCTTTGGAGGACATGAAAAAGTTTACTCTTACCCTTCCCTCTTTGGAGGCAAAAAATTATTTGAATGCCTCTTTTGGATCTGCTTCTCATGTTATTAAACATGCCTTAAAGTATTCTTATGACATTTCTGATACTGTTTCCATGGCTGCTGCTTATGGGTCAGTAGTGAGAAGATTTGCTTGCTGACATTCTCAAAATCTTCTTTAGGATATTAAAGCTGACAATTTAAATTATCCCTGGACAATGTATTTAAGTATCACTCAAAAAACAAACTAATCAATGAAAGAAAGCATGTGAAATGTGAAGCCTGAGTAATGCAAGTGTCTATCTGCCACATAGACAAAAGCACCAGGCCAAGCAATTTTATCAAAGCAGAAAACAAAATGTCTTTCTTCATATAGTCTAAGGAGATGTGTCTCAGGTCATTCACATCCACATGGACTATGACTGAGTCATACAGGTACTTGGGAGTAAGTGACCTGAGTTTTTGGGTGATCTGGTGGATCCTGGCCCCTGACAGGCAACTAACTATAACCTTCTCCTTATCCAGCCTGGTAAGAGGGACATCACAGGGAAGTATGAGCTTTGCATTGAGGGGCATTCTGCCATCTCCAAGGATGCCACAATAATTGCAGAAAATGATTGATTTAACAGCTAGTGGTGTCATTCCAAAGGGGTCCAATACTTGTCAGCCTGGGAGGACATGGCTGACAGGCCATGCTGTTTTGTCAGTGATGGTCTTCACCAGATACCTATAGGCTTTCAAATATGGACCAAAACTTTATCCACCCCAAAAGTGCCATTTTTAGGCATTGTCAAGCAGACAAACCTTTCAACATAACAAAAAATACTCAGGACAAGCTAAAAGTGTTTCTGCTTAATGCTATGAGTCTCTACAAGAAATTGCACTCCCTAGAAGCTCTCCTCACCCTGGAGAATGCTGATGTCTGTGCAGTTACTGAAACATGGTTCAAAGCCATGGAAAGCACTCCAGCAGTGTATGACTATAGCACCCGTCATACGTTTTAAACACCCACTAAACATGAAAGAGCAAAAGGGAATGGTGTATCTATCTACATAAAGGATAAGCACACCTCAAGGATGATCAAACAATATGACATGCTTGAGCTACTCCATGTCCAACTAACCTTGGGAAAAATCCATTACCATATTCTTACTAGCTACAGGGCCCAAACTCAGACTTGTAAAAATGTAGAAAATAGAACGATGCTTAAAAGGGAAAGAAACATTACCAAACAGGAAAGGCAAGCAATTTGTGACATACAAAAACTACCCCTTAGATTTATGAAACCAGATAAGGGAGGGGGGTTGGTCATTATGCACAAAGATGATTATAAAGAGAGAATGAAGCTGTTGTTGGATAGTGAGACATATGTTAATGTTTCAAGAAGTGAACTCAATACAGCTTATACCAGAATAAAAGCGTTTATAAATGATTTGTTTATAGAAGCAAAAATTGACCTAGATATGTATAATTATATGACCATGGTGGCACCAAGAATCCTGCTACTGTTTGGTGTGCCAAAAGTCCACAAAAATATAGAGGATCCTCCTATGAGGCCACTAGTAGACGCATGTAACAGTATTACATACAGTTGCGCTAAAGTAGTGGACTCTGTCCTGAAAAAATATATTAAGCAAGAGAACCAAATTTGTAAGGATTCATGGTCATTTCTGAAGGAAATAAATCAACTGGAATTTAAAGGTGATTTTAACTTCATGACCATTGATGTAAAAGATTTGTATACATCTATCCCCCACCAAGAAGGGATTAAGTAGGTTTCCAGTAAGTTAAAGAATCTGGGAGCCCCCAGCAGTGAAATTGGTTTGGTTGAGGAGTTATTAGATATAATTCTAACTAACAATTACAGTAGCTACATTTTTACAAGTTTTAGTTACAGGGCCCCACCATGAAGCAGGAAATCCATATATCATACCTAAAGTTACTAGAATCACTAATCATCCAGCCCGATACCATACTCATGGGTGATTTTAACTACCCCTCTATTAATTGGGAAGCATATATGGCCACTAACATGCAGGCCTAAAGATTTCTTGATCTTGTAAATTCAAATACCCTGGAGAAGCTAATCTGCACTCTGACTAGAGGAACAAATATCCCAGCTCTGGTACTCAGAAATTATGGGAGAGTGCTGCAACCCTCCTTGCCCAGTGTGATGTCCTCACTGGTAAGATCAGATCACAAAGTGGTCTTCCTTGAAATAAAGGTAAAACTAGTCCCTCCTCCTAACCCCAACAATTTTAAGAACTTGTCTGAGGTAAATTACCCCTATTAAGGGACAGCATAGCTAGTTTTTAAGCTCCACCAAATCTAGAAAATACAGAAACCTATACAGAGGTGTACATAAAAACCCTGTATGACCATATAAACAACTGTGTACAAATGGCAGTACCAGACTGAAATAAACCCAGGTCAAACCACAAAAACAAGCCACCATGGTGGACCCTTGGTATTAATAGGTTGTACAACAAAAGAAAGATAATCATGTTGAGACGTGAGAGGGAATTTACACAACAGAGCAAAAAGTCCCTTATAAGTCTAAACAAGTGAATCAGGGAGCTAGCCAAGTCTCTGAAATCAGACTATGAAGTAGAAATAGCTACCAAAGGTAAAGATAACCATAAGGCATTTTTCAGTTATGTCTGCAGTCTTAAGGGCAGCATCCAGCAATGTGTGGAATTAGTTGTAGATGGCATCACCTATACTCAACCAGAAGATACAGCAAATCTGCTGGCCAACAAATTCAGTTCAAATATCACCTCCTCATCATCCCCAATTCTCCCCCAAGAAATACCCTCCACTACTCCACCACCAATTATCACCAAAGAACAGATTACCACTACACTCTCTAAAGCTAAAAACACAGCTTTAATGGGGCCTGATGATATGCCAAGTTGCCTCTTAAACAGCTTAAATCAGGACTTATAAGGCCTATTAAGCTCTGTTTAACCACAGTGTTTGGTCTGGCTTTGCACTAATACAGTGGAGGACAGCAGCAGTCATCCCTCTGCATAAAGGAGGACCATCTACTCTACTTAACCAAGGAAGTTACAGACCCATAAGTTTGACTCGTCTTATATGTAAAACCATGGAAAGAGTAATCGTGGATCTGATAAATAATGAAATAAGAAACCTCCAAACCCAGGAACAACCCAATTTGGCTTTGTCAGAGGCAGGATATGTGTACTGAATCTGGTGGATTTCTTTGATAAGTTAATTAAGGCCATGGATGAGGGTAAGGCAGTACATACCTCTACCTTCACCTGGTCAAGACATTTGACACAGTTCCTCACTTGGGTATTATAAAAAACCCCACAAAATTGAGAATAAATCCCTATGTCATCAGATGGATATCCAATTGGATCATGAATAACACACATGTGGAAAAGTGGGTCAATCCAGATCCAGCAAGAGGCCAACTATTAGTGGTGTGCCACAGGGCTCAGTGCTGGGACCACTGCTGTTCAGAATATAGTTCTCTGAAGTCAAGGTTAATGTGGAAGGCCTCTGGATGACAAAGTTTGTGATGACTGCAAGCTGGGGCCAGTCATTGAATCCCCAGTGACACGGATATCATTCAGAAGGGTCTAAATCAGACATATGATTAGTGCCAGACACATGGCCTAAAACTAAATGTGATAAAATGCATTATCTTACCCTTTGGGAAGTCAAATACCCCTGCAAATTACAACATCAATAGTATACCCTTATGAGTAGACTTAGAGGTAAGAGCTGTAGGTACACAGATAGATAGTAACCTGAAATTTGACCAACATATGTCCACAGTGGTGAGGAAGTCCTAATTGGTATGACTTATAAGTAAAGGTATGGTGTCCAGACCCAAGGAAATTATAGTGCCGCTGTATTCAGCCCTCATTTAACCAATAATCAAGTACAATGTGCCATTTGGCATGTACTGGATTTGGCACTTACAACAGCTGGAGTGACCTCAGAGGTTCCTTACAAAGAAAATACAGGATGTAAGCATGTCCTGTGTGGATGGACTAAAAGCCCTAAACCTTTACTCTGTCTCCTACTGACTATTAAGGGGTGACCTATGCCTGACCTTCAAGGCACTCACAAATACAGCCCTGATGAAGCTACTACATATTCACAAGCCAAGTAGAACAAGAGTCACTTGATCAAGGAATCTTGACTTAGTTAGTAGCTCAAACAAAACATACTGGAAGAACAGATATGTGTCTCAGAGATGGTCCCTTCTTTAGAACAGCCTTCCTGTTCATGTTAAGCAGAGTCCTTCCCTGACCCTCTTTAAAAGCACTTTGGATCTATGGATGGGGAATCGCAAATACTCAGCTGGGTAGCACCTATAGCCCATATGGACAGGTCCAGTCTGTAAGATACTCAAGGCATAGGCACAAACCCATTCCATCCTCAAGCCCCTAGGAGCCATATATTGGGTAAAATTAGATTATATTGGCTAGGCTTACCAGGGCTCTTAACCTGTTAGCTTAGTAATCTCTTATAAACCTATGAAATTTGAAACTATATGAGGCTTAAGAGAGGCAAGTTAATTCAAGGGATGACACACATTTTCCAACCTTACTTTTCAATTGCAAATAAGCATTTTCCTTCCAACTCACCCCCCATTTTTAAAAAGTAAATTAAGTAGCACGGTCCTAATAAACAGGATTTCAAAAATCAGTGGCAATGAGTCTCCAAAAAAAAAGGGAAAGCCTCACAAAACTAAGGACAGTTCATTAAGTCAGAATGATTATTGGGTTCCTCACGCTCCCTCCCCCACTCTACCTCTCCCTGAGTCTTCATCTTCCCTCGTGAAACCACATTATTACAGACAACTGATCTAGTAAAATCTGTTACAAATAATAATACCAACACCATAAAAGTTCGTAAGATTATTGAAAAGAACTGGGTGATATTGATGGCCCAACCGGAATTGAGGGACATTCTGGGTTTGAGACCGAGATTTGCTTACAGGAATGGGCAATCGATAAAACAGATGCTCTGTTATAAAGATTTTATTGATGTTCCAAAAAATATACCAACTAAAATAGGAACATATAAGTGCCACAACTGCACTTGTTGTGTGGATATATATGAAACAATAGGATATTTTCAGCATCCCTTAACAAATGAAGAATTCACCTTTAAATGTAGGGCTGACTGCAATACGACAAAATTAGTTTATTTAGCAATGTGCACACAATGCAATGTATTTTATGTGGGAAAAACATGTAGGAAATTAAAGGATAGAATAATAGAGCACAAGTCTGAAATGAAAAGAAAAGTTGAATCAAATGGGTTATATAGGCATGTGATGGACTTCCCAGACCACACTTTCAAATTTAGAGTTATTTGTGTGTTAGTTCTAGGATCAAGGGGAGGTGATCTAGATAACTATCTACAAACAAGGGAATATGAATGGATAGTTCATTTACAAGCAGATAAACCACCTGGTCTTAATAGTGCTGTTAGTATAAAACCAATTTTGATAAATAGGCAAAAACAATATCTTTGAATGTCTGTAGCTCTGCTATTTCCTATATGTTTACATACTGTCTATATTTTTATATTGTATATGTACATTTTGTTTTGTATTTATAACAATTTTTTAATGAATGTTTTTAATGAATGTTTATAAAAGTTAGATTTTAGCTAATGTTTAAGATAGGTTAATTGTTCATGTTCCTTTAAGGCTTAATCATGTGATAGAATTAATCCTCTATTTAAAAGCAATGAATGGATGTATTTTTTATATGCTGAGGAAGGGTGTAGACCTGAAAGCTTCATTAAATCTTGACGTGTGGTGACTTTCGTGTGTTTTTTGGATTATATCCTGCATAGTCAGGTTCGGGTGCCAACCCCCTCACAGATTTCCTGAAGCTGAAGAGAATGTTTCTGTAAATGCTTTCAAGGATCGCAGTCTGCTAATGCTGTTCTATTTCTGGGCAGTTATGATATCTTAGGGGAAAAAGCTTCTACTTTACAATTTGTCACACAAAAGTTGCTTTTTATTTAAAAATTATACTTTAAATCTAGGGAAAACTGTTTTTTGTAACTGTCTCATTGACTTTTATAGACTTTTAAACAGGCGCTCACTTTGAAAGTTGTTTAAAACTAATTTTTCTGTGGAGAAACTTTTATTTTACTTTTTGGGGGCTAGGTAAGTGTTTAAAATGAGTGTTTTTTGCTGTTTTTTTCTAGCAAAAAGTTACTTTTTTGCTACTTACCTATTTTACCAACACTTGATGCTGAGCTTCCCCTAGAATCATGCACCACTTTTAGCTAAACCATGGGACAATACACAGGTCCCTTGATTGGACTTTCTTCTAGCAAAAAAAGAAAAAGATTGTTAAGCAGCCAATACCACCACCGCAGGCTGGCATTTCACCTCAGCCATTAGTGGGTGACCCTGCTGAGACCAAAGCTGGTTCATCAGACCATTCATCTTTTTTCTTCTGATCCCTCTGGTGTAGCCCCTATAACCATCATGGACAGAGAGTTTGACATGTCCTTAGCATCTCTTGGAGTCCCCTCAGTGGGCAATAGAAAGTCACACTTGGAGAAGGGACAAGGAAAGTGCCCCTGCTTAACCAGAATGTTGGGTCCACCCCTAGGGAAGCTGTTGCAGCCACTAATAATCCTATTTGCCCCAAATTTCCTGTCAAAAAGAAACAGAAAACTAAACATCTGTCTTTTCCTGCACCAGTTTAACTGGACAGGGGTAGTTTATTAAGTTTGGCTCAGGGTCTTGTATAGATTAGTGACCCATTTTATCAGGTGGTTTCTGGTAAAGGAAAAATGGATGCCCCTTTTTGTGAAAAGATTCAAGAAATTGAATCTGGAGAGGAATATGATAGGACAGATACAGATTTTACTCTTCAGATTTCTGAGTCAGACTCAGAGGAGAGCACATTATCTGAATCTTCCTTCAAGGAATTCTCTTTCTCTGAGAGTATTTCCAGAATGTCCCAGTGTTTTCAGTGGAGAACACTGAGGTTTCTTATTCCCTCACAAAATGCTATGAGCTGTTATAACTGGAATTCAGAGACCCCCCCCCCAAGTGCTGTCAGCATTGGAGGTTGTGTTTGCCACAGCTTGTGGTCATGCTGACAGCCACCCACCTGCATCTAAGAAACAAGAGAGAATGTACAGAGTTCCTCAGTCTTTCAAATTTTTATATACTCATCCCATTCCTGACCCAACAGCTATAGCTTTAGTTAATTCCTTTCTGACAAGGATGATGAAACAGTTGATCTGATGTTGTCAATATTCATCTATTCTTGACTCTTGGGATAGTCTGTTCTGATCCTCGGAACTGGTTCAGCCATTATAAAGCTTATGTCAGCCAAAAATCTCTCAAGCTAAGACTCTACCCACAGTGCCCTTCTCTGTATTACCTCAGATCTCGTTTGCCACTCTTGTATCAAGATGCATCAGCCGACTCTCCTCTCACAGCTAAGTACATTTTAAAATATTTATTAACCTGTCTACTTTCCTTTTCCCTTTTTCAATAAAACTTTAGATGTTAAGTTGTCCAATCTCGCCTTCGTTCTTGCTGATGATCGGCTCTGACTCGGACACTTTCTATAGCTCGAGAGCTCTTTACTGGCTCGAGGCTACCCTTATCCCAGAATGCCCAGCATCAGCTACCCAGATCTCGTTTGCCACTTCAGCTGCGAGGTTGTGTCAATACTAGCTCAGGCTTAGTATAACTTTTTTCTCTGTTTAAAGTTAAATAATTTACTTGAAAAGTTAGTATTGTATTTTCACTGTTTATAGTAGTTTGTAAGTTTATTTAGTCGTAGACCCCTTATTTGGTCCTTTGCTGTGTTTTTGTGCTGTGTTGGCCATCACCCCTTAGTCACTAGGCCTTCTGTTTTTCCCTGAACTCGCTTAACTTAGAGAGTCCCTCCCCCTTAAGGACAGTCATGTAAGTTAGAGGCTCTCCTTTAAGGTTTTTATCAATATAATTTTTATTATTGTGGTGTGTCTTTTTGTGTGGTACTTCCTTCTTTTTTTCTTAGAATGTCCAAGGAAGTTAAAACCTCAGGCTTTAAAAAGTGTGACTCATGCTGTCAGAAGATGTCTCTGACAGATGGGCATACTCGTTGCTTGGGGGCTCTGCACCTGCAGGACTCTTGCTCTAGTTGTCATGCCTTTAGTCTAAGGGTCCTGCAGGAGTGGAAAAACAAGCTAATCCTCCATGGATTTTTGAAACAGGATTCTCCAGCTAAAGCATCTCCACCAGTGAAATCTCTGAAGTCAGTCAAGCTGTCGGCTCCATGTTCGGAACCAACCTGTGAGCTTGACAGACCAAGTGTGTCGGTGCCCTCTAGCACAGACAAGACTACTCCTCTGTCAGCTCCAACTGTTACCTCACAGCCGTCTCGGAGTCACAAATGAGCTAGGTCTCCTTCACTGGAACAGATTCGCTCAATGCCACAATCACCCTTACTTCAGAGCAAAGCCAGTCATAGCTCATCTTCCCATTCCTCTCAGTCCTCGAGGTTATCAGATCAGGATGTGGAGATAGTGGTCAGTAGGTTGCTGAAGTTACAGGCCCTTGCAAAATTGCTTTCGAGCCTGCATCAACAGGCCATGGTTCCATCCATTTTGATATCGATTCCTGCTCTGACTATGCAGAGTTTGGAGCCGGAGTCCATGGACGTTCTGATAGTGGTTCCTTCGGCTGTGATCTCTTCGGCTCCGATGTTGGCTCCGATTACCTCGGTTCTTCCTTCCATTGAGGTATCTGGGTGCCGAGGCTCTCTCGTCGGCTCTGAGGGGGGAAGTGGCATTGGACCCTTGTCCAACCCCGCTCTCCCTCTCTGAGCATCGGCTCAGTTGAGCTCGGCTCCCACATCGGAGCTGTTGCCCTTGGCGCAGAGTGGGATTCTTGTCTCTTCGAAGCCAGAGTCCTCTTTGTGTCAAGGTCATGCAGAGAGTGCTGTCACCACAGATGGCCCCAGTATCGGTCCCATTGGCTCCGTCTCCTTTCATGCCTGTGCCAACCTCTGCTCCTCCTCCAGCCCCAAAGCTTAGGGAACCTATGCCCCAGGACACCCCATTGAGTGAACCCTCTTCTTCTGAAACCTCCCTAGAGCATTCTGAGCAGGCTTTTTGGAAGAAAAAGTGCAAGGGGAAGCACCAAGACTCCCCTGAGTCTGCCACCTCAGATACAGACCTGGATGAATCGGAGGGGTCCCCAAGGTCCCCCAAGGTCCCCCTCTGAAGATGTTTCCTTTTCGGACATCCTTGAGATTCTTAGGCAGAGGCGTAGCTGGACTTCCCTAGCCCCCTCCGAGGATGAGTCTGTATACCTGGACGCATTTGGTTCCTGAACTTCCACCTCCTAGGTGTCTCTGCCTTTTGATCCACTCATGTCCGTAGTGTCTTGAAAGGCTTGGTCAGCTCCAGATTCCATAGAACCTGTCCCAAGGAGACCTAATAAATTTATCACAGCCCTCCAAGACAAACAACTCCTTACTAAAGGTGTCCCAGTTGATGCCATGGTGGTAGCAGCAGCCACAAATAGAGAGTTAGCTGAAACCTCCTCATCTGTCCATCCACTGAATATAGAGTCTCATATGATGGACAGATATGGGAAGTGAATGTTTTCATTAGCGACCTTCTCCCTTAGGTCCCTGAACTATATTTCCCATTTTACTAGACTTTAGAGGGATCTCCTAAAAGAGCTTGGAGATACCCTACAAGATCCCACAGCTGAGGAAGCTTCAGCCAAGGTAGCTACCCAGCTGGTGACTTTAAATTCAGTAGTCAACTCCTCCATGAGGCTTATTTCATACACAGCCAATGGAGCGAGCAGAGCTGCAGGAACAGGAGTTGCTCTTAGGAGACATTCTTGGCTGTGGCTGTGTCAGTTTGCAGAAACTTTCAGAGCGTCCTTCACCAATACCCCCTTTGATGGCTCCTCTTTCTTTGGGCCTCAGGTGAAAACACACTTACCAGGTGCCAGCAAGAAGGCAAAATGCTCTCTGATGTTTGAGTCCGTTTTTCCACTCCAACCAGACCATACCCAAAGGGTCAGAAGGGTGGAAAGATGTGGTTTCGAAAATCCCAGGGACCCTTGCCTGATGCACATGGTGATTTTTTCCCCAAGGGGCAGAGGGGGAAACAATAACAATGGCAGACACCGCCCTCGTGGCAGAGGGGGTCTGCAAAATCAGGGTGGCAGAGATACATTCTCTTCCAAACCCTATCAACATCCCTGAAGGGATGCCCGACTGCTCAACTCTGGAGGCAGCCGAGGGAAGGCTTTCATTGTACCCAATCACCTGGCAAAATATTACAAAAGACAAATGGGTACTATTCATTATATCTGGAGGTTACAAAATTCCCTTCCATCAACCCCCTCTTGTTTCAAATAAATCCATCCCAGATGTTCCACCCAATCTATGGGATCAGGCAGTCACAGAAGTTTCAAGACTGATAGAAAAAAGAGCCATCCAGGAAGTCCCCGCAGACCAAGCAGGATCTGGAACTTACTCAAGATTCTTTTTAGTGCCAAAAAAGACAGGGAACTGGAGACCAATACTGGATCTCAGCAAATTAAACAAATCTGTACAAAAAGAAAAGTTCCAGATGGTAACACTGCAGTCCATTCTCCCCTTTCTGGGTCAGGACATTTGGATGTGCTCCATAGATCTTCAGGACGTGTACTATCATATAAAAATGGACAGACGGTCCAGGAGATTTCTATGCTTTTGGCTAGGGGCTAGTCAATACCTATTCAGAGCTCTGCCCTTTGGTCTCACCACAGCCCCCAGGATGTTCACCAAATGCATGGCAGTAGTTATGGCTCACCTGAGACATCTAGGATTCCAGGTGTTTCCTTATCTAGATGACTGGCTTTTCACTGCTACCACCAGGCAACAACTTATAGAGACATGAGATTACACCATCACATCCTGTACTCAACTAGGCATCGCAATAAGCTTCAAAAACTCTGCCTTGTTGCCCTGTCAATCTATTACATACATAGGAGCAGAGCTAGACACAAGAAAAATTATTGTAAAATTGCCTCAGGAAAGAGTTTCCATTATTCAACAACAGGTGTCACTTCTCCTGAGGAGCAAAAGAATTCAAGTCAAATATGTCCTTCAAGCTGTAGGGTCCATGGCAGCAGCCATTCTTCTAGTTCCCTTAGCACGCTTTCACATGAGAATTCTTCAGTGGCTTCTTTTCACACAATGGTCCTTCCAGGAATTACCCATGTCTCACATGATGCTAATTACGGAATCTTGCAAAAGACACCTTTCCTGGTGGATGGTCTCCCCACTGGTGACTCAGGGCAGACCTTTCATGGAATCCCATCTGGTTGCCACAGTGACCACTGATGCTTCCTTGATAGGGTGGGGGGGGGCATTATCTAAGGAAGACAGTCCAAGGCACGTGGTAACCTCATGAGTACCACTTGCACATCAACGTCCTAGAGATGAGAGCTGTGCTCCTAGCGTTGCAAGCTCTTAAAGACTCTCTCCATGCTGGTACTATTGCAATACAGACAGACAACATGTCAGTGGCTTGGTACATTAACAAACAGGGTGGAACCAGGTCTTACCCCTTGTGCCGAGAGGCCCTCAGACTGTGGGAATGGGTGATTTCCTCCCAACGTTTTCTAACAGCAATGCATATCCCTGGGAAATCCAACGTAATAGCGAGCAGGCTCAGCAGGGCTATCCCCATGCCGCACGAGTGGTTTCTGAAACAGGAAATTGTGGATCTTATTTTCCGCAAATAGGGCCAGCCTTGCTGCGATCTCTTTGCCTCTACCCTCAACAACAAATGCAGCAGCTATTTCTCCCTTGTTCCTCCTCCAGGTCAGACACCCAGGGATGCTCTAGTCCATGACTGGCCTCAGGGACTCCTTTATACATTTCCCCCCTTCCCCCTAATTCCAAAAGTCATTCAGAAAGCAAAATCGTTGGGTTTCAAGATGATCCTCATTGCCCCCTATTGGCCTCAACAGATTTGGTTTCTGTTCCTTAACACCCACCTTCTAGCCCAGCCTTGGGTTTTGGACCCAGTGCTGGACCTCTTGATTCATCAGTCAGGCAGGTTACACCAATCACTCCAATCTCTCAAGCTCACAGCTTGGTTACTCCACTTCCAATCTTAGCCAGGCTCCCCAATATTTCCCCAGCAGTGCGTGATATTATTGTTTCCTTCCATAATACAACTACAAGGAAAGTTTATGCTAGCAAATGGAAAAGATTCTTTTACTGTGCAGAATCCAAGAATTTAGATCCTTTTACAGCTCCAGTACACAAAATTTTGGATTTCGTAGCAGAACTGTTTCAATCTGGTGCAGCTGCTGCTACTATCAGTACAACTAGCTGCCATTTCAAATTTTCACATCGGAGTTTTTAACTCAAGCATAATGTCTCACAAACTCTGTAAGGCATTCATGAGAGATACATCTCTACTTAGAACCCCAGTGAGAGAGCCTCTTCCACCTTGGGATCTCAGTTTGGTTCTGGCCTCCTTGATACTGCCACCCTTTGAACCAGCAGCATCATGTTCTTTGAAATTTCTCTCTTGGAAAACTCTCTTCCTAGTTGCTATTACTTCTGCCAGATGTGTTTCAGAACTCCATGCCCTATGTGTTCGCCCTCCATACCTGTTTTTTCACAAAGACAGAGTTTCTCTGAGAACCAACCCATCTTTTCTACCTAAAGTTTGTTCAGAAGACAATTTGAATCAATCCATTGAACTTCCTGTCTTTTTCCGTAATCATTCCAACAAGGCAGAATACAGATTACACCAACTGGATGTGCATAGACAACTATGTTTCTATCTCCATAGAACTAAAGAGCTGAGAAAATCAGATCAGTTGTTCCTTTCATTTGCTAACAACAAACAAGGCCTTCCCATTTCTAAAGAAACCTTATCAAGATGGTTATCGAACACCATCGCCTGTACTTACCATTTGCGGCAAAAAGATCTTTCAGCAAGACCCAAAGGTCATTCAACCAGGTCATTAGCTACTTCAGTAACTTTTCAATCTAGATTGCCCATAGATTCAATTTGTGCAGCAGTTACTTGGGCAGATCCTCATACATTTATTTCTCATTACAAAGTAGATGTGGTCTCCCGGGGCAGGGCTTCCTTTGATTCCACGGTTCTGAAGAGTCTGTTCCAATGAGCCACCCAGGATAAGATGCTAGGGATGCTGTCCCATCCAGCAAGAATGAAGGCGAGATTGGACAAATTAACATAAAGAAGTTATGTACCTACCATAACGTTCCATGTTAATTGTCCTTCATCTCGCCTTCCTTCTTGCGTCCCTCCCTACTTCCCCCTTCCTCAAGGATTGAGAGTTTTTCAATGGTTTCACTGGCTAACTTGTTTTGTTCTTAGTTGCTTCCCAAGCAAACCATGACAATTTACTGTATATCCAGATTTAATAATAATGGATTATCTTCTATGATTATGGCTAGTGTGAGCTATCTTAAACAAGATCTAGGTAGCTGACGCTGGGCATTCTGGGATAAGGGATAGCCTCGAGCCAGTAAAGAGCTCTCGAGCTATAGAAAGTAGCCGAGTTGGAGCCGAGGATTGGCTCTGAACCCATCCAGCAAGAAGGAAGGTGAGATAAAGGACAACTAACATGGAACGTTATGGTAGGCACATAACTTCTTTTTTTTTTCTCATCTCTACTCACCTTTTTTCGAGGAAGTGAGTTTTCTCCATACCCATTGGTATACTTTCCCCTACCATTGCAGGAAGTTCCTTTTTACTCTTTATTCCTCTTTACTTTTAGGTAGTTCTTTTCTACCATTGCTGGTAGCATTTTTTCTATCTATCCTTTGTGTGTATGCGAGTGTAACTGTTCTTCTGCCCCTTGACTTTCTTCCCTTTCTTAGTTGTCAACATGGCAGCCAAGTCCAAAGGCATGACTGGGTTCAAGCAGTGCCAGAAGTGCAGGCAGAAAATGCTTAACTCTGATGGACACTCTGCCTGTGTTTATTGTTTAGGTGCACCGCACTTGGACTTGGAGTGCTGCATCTGTCAGGCCTTCAGTACTAGGGCCTTGGTAGAACATCGCAATAAACTTATTCTTAAAGGGCTTCTTAAGACCCCCTATGAAGAAACTTTATCCAAGGTCAATAAGTCTCCAGAGGCCTCTGCTTCCAAAATTAATCACTCAGTAATGACTTCTCCATCAGCACCAATATCAAAAAAAAAACACAAGTCCTTTTCTATTGGTTCCTCCTCAGAACCGAGTGTTAAGGTTCCAAAGCTCTTGGAATGGACTTCTTCCTCAGCACCATCCACTTTCTGCACTGCCATCGACACCAGCTTCTTTAGTATCCCAGTCAGTGCCATCCCTTACTGCACCGCAACAGGTCTTACCCTCCTCTTCGATGCCAAAACTGATCCTCTGTATACACCCAGGACAAAGTATTCCCCTTCGATTGACCCTTCTTTGGTCATCTTCCTAATTACTTTATAGAAAGGCCAGACTCCACCTCTGGATTGACTGTTCTCTCCTCAAGGAGTGTCAGTGAAGTAGATGTAGTGAGATTGGTAGATCAGCTCCTAATGGCTAGGGGTCTTTCTAATTCCTCCCAAATTCCTCTCCCACCTGGAGCAAGGATGTTTTCTCCCAGGACTCCACCAGTTCTTCCCCCTCTGACCTCCGTGGAGGCCTTAATGCTCTCCACTCTGACCACTCAGGCTCCAATTGCTCCGGCACCAACAGCCCCTTTGTCTTCAGTTCCGGAATAGGCTCTGCCTTCTTCAGTTCCTTTGGAACTGATGGATTCCTAAGATCATGGCTTTGCTGTCAGGCCTGAGGTGTTTGAGTAAACTCCTGTGTTTTATTTGGAGTCTTCCTTATCTCTTGAGACTCTGCCGGCTGGGGGGTCCTTCCTCAGCTCCTCCTTTGGAAGTGGGTCTCTCAGAGCAGGGTGTGACCCTGTTTCCAGGTTTGTCTTTCTTGGTTCTGGTCTCCCATCCCCTCTTTGGGGGACCTGCCTTCCAGGTTATGGAGAAAGCATTGACCATTGCAGACACTCAGGTGACTCTTGCTGTGCTGGAGTTTCATTCCTGACCCCTTCTTACCCGGAGTTTACACCAACCTCCGCGCCCTGACAGCAAGCTCCAAGGCTGCAAGAGATCCCAACAAAGTATCACCCTTCTTCCGAGTCCTCCTCAGACATCCCTACTGAAGACCCTCCTTACAAGAAAACATGTAAGAGGAAACCCCTCGACTCTCCTGAAGAGTCTGTCACCGTGGACACTGACTTTGATGATGGGGAGGGTCCCCCCTCTTCACCCCTGGAAGACGTCTCCTTTGGAGACATTCTTGAGATCCTTAGATGGGTAACTGGAAGCCCAAAGACCCTACCTCGAAGGAGTCTGTGTACTTGCAAGCCTTAGGTTCTTGCCCATCTACTTCCTGGGTGACCCCTCCCACTGATGATCTCATTAAGCTGATTGCTCAGCGTGTTTGGAAAACTCCTAACTCCATAGAACCAATTCCCCAAACCAGATAAGATTCTCTGTGCTCCTGAGGACCACCAACACTGGGCAAAAGGGTTAGCAGTAGATGCCATGGTGGTGGCGGTGGCCACCAAAAAGGAACTAGCTGCGGAAAGTTCCTCTGTTCATTCCCTAACTGAGAGTCTAGGGCAATGGACAAATTTGGAAAGGGGGTTTATGCATCATTGACCTTCACCTTAATGCCCTTGGATTTTCTGGCATAGTTTGCTAGGCTCCAGAGGGATCTGATGCAGGAGCTATCAGACACCCTAGCAGGGGCTGTATATGATGAGGTCCACAGAAAAGTGGCCTCTCAGTTAGTTATCCTGGACTCTATTTCCATCTCATCCATGAAGCTCATTGCACATGCAGCTGAAGGGATAACCAGGTCAGCTGGTTCAAGCTTTGCAATTAGACGACATGCCTGGATGTGCCTGTGTGAGTTTGCAGAGCCATTCAAGTCTTCCTTCGTCAGTGCTCCCTTTGATGGATCTTCTTTGTTTGGCCCCAAAGTCAAAGAAACTCTAGCCAAGTGTGAGAAAGTTGGGAAAGCCATCCCTGCAGTGGACATATGTTTTTCTACTCCCCAGTGATACTACTCTAGGAATTAGAGGAGCGGAAATATGTTATTCAGAAAGTCCTAAGGGCCTTTCCAGGGTGCACATGGTGGAGGCCCCCTCGGGGCAGAGGGGGGAGCTCTAATGGAAGATGCCAACCGTGAGGCAGAGGTGGCCCACAGAATCAGGGTTTCAGAGATTCTTCTGACCAACCCTACCAGCGCTTCTGAAAGGGGGCCTGATTGCTTATCCCTGGAAAAGGTCAGGGGAAGATGTTCTCTGCATTCAAGAGCCCTGCAGCATATAATCACAGATGCTTGGGTGCAGAGAATTATTACCAGAGGTTACTATATCTCCTTCATTCTTTATCCAAGATCTTTAACAAGGTTCCCTGATGTTTCACCCAATCAGAGTGACCAAGCAGTGTTAGAAATTCAAAAATTGCTAGAAGAAAGAGTCATCCAAGAAGTCCCATCAGACTAGACAGAATCCGGATTTTACTCAAGGTAATTTTTAGTGCCAAAAAAGACAGGGGACTGGAGACCAATTCTAGATCTCAGCCTTCTAAACAAATTTGTTCAATAATCCAAATTCCAGACGGCCATAGTTCAGTCTATACTTCCCTTTCTAGAGAAAAATGATTAGATGTGCTCTATAGACCTTCATGACATGTATTATTACATAAACAAGGACAAATGCTCCAGAAGGTTTCTCTGCTTTCAGCTAGGAGCCAGCCACTTTCAATTCAGAGTGCTGCCATATGGCCTCACCACAGCCACCAGGATATTCACCAAATGTATCACAGCAGTAGCAGCTCACTTGAGACTGCACGGATTCTGAGTGTTTCCATATCTAGATGACTGGCTCATCATCACTTCCACCAGGCAGCTACTGTTTCAAGCAATAGAATTAATTCTGCATTTGTTCGTGTGCCTAGGCATTACAGTCAATCAAGCAAAATCTCAGCTAAGCCCCTCTCAAGATCTAGAATTCATAGGAGCTCATCTGAACACCATCTCTTGTGTAGCCTCTCTTCCTCAGCACAGATTACAGAAGATAAAATCCCAAGTACATCCTATTCTCTGCAGAAGCAAAGTCCCAAGTTCCAGCTCTGCTAGTCCTTCAAGCGTTGGGTTCCATGGTAGCAACCATCATTCTGGAACCGCTAGCGAGATACTACAATGGATTATGGCATCACAATGGTCTATTCTAACCCATCCAATGACCTACCCCATTCTTATCACCATTTGCTGCAAAAAAGACCTGTCCTGGTGGATGGAATCCAAAAAAATCCTTTTAGGCTGCCCATTTGTCCCTCCCCTAACAGACAATTATGTTTCTATCTCAGCAGAACTAAAGAATCTAGAAAATCAGAACAGTTGTTTGTATCTTTTTCTGGCCCATCTTTAGGGAAATCTGTTTCCCAAGTTACCTTGTCAAAATGGCTAAGAGACTACAATACTTACATATATAATAAAAAGAATCTCAAGTTCCCTGCGCCTGTGAGAGTGCATTCCACCAGATCAATGGCCACTTCAGCAGTTTTCCATTTCAAGGCTTCCATGAATGAGTTATGCACAACAGCAGCAACATGGGCTACTCCATATACCTTTATCACTCATTACAATTTGGATCTGGTCTCCAGGGGAAGAGCTTCCTTTGGTTCTATGGTTCTCAGGAATATCCTTCCTTAGGGCCACCCAGGATCTAAAGTAGCTGGAGACTCAGTCCCAAAAGTCAAGAACAGATGAAGATTGACAACATCAGATAAAGAAGTTATGTTCTTATCATAACGTTCCACCTGTGTTGTCGATCTTCACCTGTTCTTCGCATCCCACCCTCCTTCCCCCTCCTGTGAATTCCTGGAGGAGTGAACACTTGTCCTGGGTTCCTTGTTAGGTCTGACATTGGACATGGCTTCTTCATATGTGGTTATGATTCTTCTGGTTGTCTATACGCCTGCAAACTTGACCTGAGGTAATATAGAGAAGGCCATTGTGGGTAGAGTCTTAGCTTGAGATATTTTTGGCTGGCGTGAGCTATGTAATGACCAAACCGGTTCCGGGGATTGGAACCAACTACCCCGAGAGTCAGGAATAGATGAAGACTGACAACACAGATGGAATGTTATGGTAAGAACATAACTTCTTTTTAAGTTTGGGCAAAAGTGTATACTTCTGTAACTTAAATTTTTAGAATTTTGAATTATTTAGTATGTGTATATGACTCTGTAGATACTGCATCCAGTGCCATTGACTCTGGTACTGTGTTGAGGAAGTTTACCTGAATGCATTCTTAGAACCTCTCAAAAGATGTAAAAAGTGAGATCCTGAATTCTCCTTTGCATAGAAATTTAGTTTTTGGACCCTCGGCTGCAGAAGTTATCAAAAATGTTATGAGAGAGGTAAGCCAATAGAGGAAATCTCTCTGATTTTTCAGGGGTCTATATTATCTAATCGAAGAGGCATTACAGTGAATGCTTCTTCATCGACTCCTAAAGAGCGAACCACCAATTACACGAACAGCTATATCAGCGATTTTTTTCCTAGGGAAAAAAATCACTGATCCAGCCAGAAACGAAATATCACTAACAACACCTTAAAGTGGGGGGCTCCACTCCCTCATAACCCCCAATGTGGGGGACTTTGCCCTCACACCCCCCCAACTAAATATACCTCCGAGATCACACTACAGTGGGATAAAGGGCAAATTTGTGATGATGGCCAAGCAATTTTTTTTCCCTAGGAAAAAAATCACTGATTTGGCCATTTGCATAACTGCTGCTTTGCTCTTTAAGTGTCAGTGAAGAGGCATTCGCTGTAATGCCTCTTTGATTAGATAATATAGACCCTTTTTCAGTCCTCCTTCAAATTTTCCAAGGGATTTTTTGCTCCCTCATTCAATTTTGTCAAGAAAAAAAAAAAAACCTCAGCAAAACGTTGATAAGCAGACATTTAAAAACAATGACATGGAGATTACAAAAAAAAAAAAAAAGTACAGCCCCCCCCCCCGAGAACAATGGTCAGTCAAATAAGGCAGAATTATTATATAAGCAACTTTGTGCCAGCTTCCCTCTTTGGCAGTCCCTTATCCTTCCATAAAGTCTGAATCTCCAGTTCTCAATTTGGTAACAGAGTTTTTCAGATAAATAGGTTCTGAGACATGTTCAGTGGGATTACAGATGGCACTGGGACAAAATTCCTCCTTTCCAGGGAATTATTCCACCTCCACCAGACCAAACCCCTTTGTTTGTTCCCACCTGTGCTACAGCAGATACTGTTTCGTTGGTAAACATTTTTAATCAAGAATATTTTGGTACCAAAGAAAAAAATACCTGGAGACCAGTTCTGGACCTTTCTTTCCGAAAGCAGTATGTGATAGCGCTCAAAAATGCTCAAATTCAAAATGCTTTCACTTTACAATCTGTTACGATTCTTCCTCATTTCCATTTTTTTTTATCTTAGATGTAAAAGATTCTTATCATCACATTCCTATTCATTCAGACTTCAGACTTTCCTCACCTTGTCACAGCTAGTCATTGACATGACAGGGAAAAGCTACTGTCCCTGATGACTATACCTTTGACCATGGCAGCCCTGGTTATGCATGAGGCTTTTAATGCAGCAGAGGCTGCTGACATAGAGGTGGTTGCATACATTTCTTTTCATAATCATGCCTGGAACCAACTCACCGAATTCACTGTGGGTGCAAAGACAACATTTCTGAATATCCTTTTCCGTGACCCAGATATCTTTGGCCCAAATGGCCAAGCCCACATGGAGAGAATGGAGAAACAGAAAAAAATCTTTGACAGTTGTTGGTGTCAAGCTTGCTAACCATTAGCATACCTTCTCTAGTACCCAGAAGAGAAGGTGCCAGATATGGTTTCATAGCAAATGAAGCAACTAAGTTTCCAATAAGGGTCTTGCCTCCTTCAGCTCTTTTCAGATTGGTCACAACAGCCATGGCTGTGGTCCTCAACATTTGTCAGGTCGCTATGGCCCTTCCTCAAAATGATAGCAACAGACCTGAGAGGCTCATCTCAGAATCCCCGAACTTCAGCTCAATAAAGACTTAAATAGCTTAAGCTGAATTGCCTGAGATCCAAAACTCCAAAGAAATTCAAAAGTAAGTACCCTCCATGTGGGGAGCAAAGTGCTTTTACCACCAAACTTATAATAGATACCAACTCAATAGTTACTCAAACACCATACTCAGCAATTTTCTTTAAGAGAAACCTCCATGCTCATCTCATACATGATAAATTATGTCAATACTCTATCCCAACTGGGTGACTAACTGCTATCCTGTCTACCCTTTCTGTGTATGTATTCCTCTCACCATTTCTTGTGACTAGTCTATTCTAATTACATCTTTCCTGCTTTATCTAACTTTCAAGTTCACTTCCTCCACAAATGCCTTTACCTCCATCTAATTTCCTCTTGATCAAAGCACTACTACTTTGTGATCTAATACATTGCTATTACTTCAAAGGTCTCAAATATTGAAATCTGCATTTGACATTTACTGAATAATTTGTATTGTAATATTTTTAACACATTGTAAGATGTGTTTATTTTTATAACTTTGAAATATTTTACCTGACACATATTTTGCCTAATTGTAATGGTAGCTCAACTATGATATACTTACAAATGATTTATGTTTGTTATGGAGCTTTTCTTCCCAAGGTCTCTACTGAAAAGAGGCCTTGCATGACCCAGTCAGACAATACTGGTAAATAAATGTAATAAATAAACATCCTCTGTTTGACCAAGAACTGGCATTTTTTTCATTTAAGGTGCACCTATTAACCACTTCTACCTGTTTGTCATTGCACCCCTTAAGTCTCCACCAGCTCAATTCTAAATCTATTTCTCAAAGGCATCCTCTATTTTATTTGTGTATTTATTAATTTCCATTTTTTTTTAACAGGAAAGCTCAACTGGGCCAAAATAGCCCCTTTTAAATGGAGGCCTGGGGGAAGCTCCAAAGACAAGTACAAGAACGTATTATAAAATATAAAACACATTACAAAATTAACAAAAGTTATGGTTACATTAACAATAGTGGGATGCAGAAAGGGTAACAAAGTGAGAAAACTTGCAAAAAGATGCATACATTTCTAAGATCCACAAAACAGTATTAGAAACATATATACAGAAGGCAAGATGTGACGGTAAAATAATTGGAGTTTCACAGTATGACAAAGTTGGAAGATTGTCTATTAAAAAGTAAGTCAGAAACAGAGATCACAAATAAAAGCTTAGGTTAGGCATGAAAAGGGTTAATAAGGTGTTAATAGTAACAAGATCAAAAACAAAAATTGTTGGTTGTTAAGAGGAGGGAGGATGTCCAAAGAGCAGAGTAAAGAAAGAAGTGACACAAATTTCACCTTCCCCACAAGATGTGAACTTTGTGATAGAAAAGCTCACTTTGCATCCCTTTGAGCTAGTCAGCTCAAACAATCTCAAGTTTTTACTCTGGAAATTTAGAAAGCCCAACATTTCATCAAGAAAACGTTTATGGCTCAGGGCCTAAATGCCCATGTACATAGTCCTCCACACAGACACTTTTTCTTTTTTTTTTTTAGGATTAGTCTTTCCTTCATGTTCAATCTGTTCAGCTGCCAGCATTCTACCTTAATCCAAAGAACAGAATGGAAATGATTTTGCACACCATATATGTCCACAGGCAGTTAAGATACTATGACATCAGAAACAGAGATATCAGGCAGTCAGATTATTTTTTTTGTCTACTTCATGCCATGGAAACAGGATAGGTCAGTGTCCAAAAAGACCTTTTCTAAATGGTTGGCAAGCTGCATTACCTTTTGCTATGACCAACATGTATGATTCTGTATGGACAAGTTAAATTCTAGTCAGAGTAATATTCAGCACTGCAACTTCTTTCAAGAATGTTTCTGGTCAGAGTATTTATGAAAATGCTACATGGGCCTCCATCCATATCTTCTCCCATCTCTACAGTTAGGACCTACAACATAGAAGCAGAACAGGCTTTATAGCTTCTGTGCCAAAAGAAATTATGTTGCCTTCTCACTCCATGCAGGGTTAGGGACCTGCTTCGCCTACAATTTTGTAATGTCCCATTTTATAAAATGATGTTGATCAAAGTATAGTTGCATGAAAGCACGTGATATAACTTTAGATGTTTGCGTATGGGATTATTGCATTAGGAGTTTAAAAGATTCATAGATTAATAGGTCTAGTGAAGAAGCTGAAAACCTATTGGCTATTGAGGAGCTCAATATTCTGGACGCCATGTTGGCATTAGTCTGTTCCCATGTAGTCAACCAGTTCCATCTTGAAGGTATGAATTGATAGGATGAATTTTAATGAAAGGTTAACATTTATTCCACAGGTATGGCAGTCTCCAAGATATAAAGGTATCACAATTCATGATATGATGGGTATTAATTTTTACGTTGCTCAGGTTATCAGAGTAATATTCTAAGAACAGGATTTCAGTTAGTAAGGGGTCCTTTAATGCTCTGTATATCAAGTATAGCTGTTCTCTAAGAAGGAAATAATATATGGAAAACAGAGAAAGTTGCTATAGTTTCTGAGTATAAGAACCCTTTAGTACTCTTTGCGAGGAATCTTTGTACCTCTTCCATTGCACACCAGTTGGCATGCAAGTAAGTTACAGAAAAGGGTATAATTTCCTTTAACTTGTTTGATAAGAGGTTTATAAATAGGGTCAGTATTAGATTCATAGATTGTTACTAGGCTAACAACCTTGGGGGGTCTTTCTAAGCCTAGCCAAGTTTTCCCAAGAGAATAATGATTTCCTGTATCCAAATAGCACATTGAGGACCGGGCATTTATAAGTTACCTCTGTTCATAAGTGATGTGGGTGCCAGGCCTGGTGTAAATTTCCTACTTCGCATCCACTGGTACAGGTTGTGCTTAAATTGGGTAATAGACAAACTGAACTTCATGTAGATGGGAAGTCTTTTCCATAAAAGGCAAAGAAGGACAGTTTCAAATACACAAGTCTGCTTGTTTTCAACAAGTATTCAATAGCACTAACTTTTTAATAGATCTGGCTATTATTTAAAGTGTTTTCTCTTCATAAATGATGGTTGCTTTTTAAATTTAAACAGATTCATGTCACATAATATATTCAATGACTTTTAGTGTGTCTGCATGACTTCAAAGCAAGCTGCTACTTTCATAAAGCAGAGTGAAAATGTTTCTGGAAACAAATGAACAGGTTAGTTTTATATATTAAAATTCTAAAGGATGTGTAAAGAAATGAACATATTTTCCTATTCAGAATATTTTTTCATATAATATTTTATATTATACTGAAGTGTTTAATTTGACAAATGTTACAAAGTATACCTGTTCATATGAAAGTTTCATGTTCTTTCTATTCTCTGCTCTCTCTCTTCTCAGAGGCTGGATGTGATATTTATGATTAGTAGTTTATGTTTAAGAAAGCCTTTACTTATTTGAAAGGTTTGAAATAACTATCTTTAATACGATTAGCTGAATCTACATGTATATATTTAAGCCCTTAGATTTACTGCATTTAGCTTGCTTGTTTCTGTTTTAATTAGATTTTCAAAATGTTTACTTTAAAAGCCTTGTCTTTTCATGCTGTTTTGCTATGTTACATCTATAGCTTAGAAGAATAATATGGCTATATAACCTAACAGAGTCATTAGTAAAATATTCAAAAAGTAGATTTAAAATTATATGTATGCACATTGTTGTACATTCAGTCCAATATATATGATGCTGTTTAAGTTACTATTTAATAATATAATTATACTTTATTCATGTATATTAACTAGTGTTAAAACCTTACAGCTTATAATATTTCATTTTGAATAGTTCCTGTACTATTATTATCTAGTTAATAGATGCATCTCCAGACTGAATTGTTTTTCATTTTGAGATATGGTTGCTTGGTAGTTGTTTTCTGCTTTATTTGAACTATAACTAAATACTCATTCTACAGGTATTAGTGCTTTTATCATACTAATGGTCATGTTGATTAATGAAATTATCACTAAAGTACTAAAGAAGGTGCAGTAGATAGTGCATGACTATTATCTTTAGTTCAGTAATGCTATGCTTATTTACTTATATTATAATGTTACCAGTTGGTTTTGTTATACTTATATATGTTATCTTACATATCTTTCAGTTTTAATTGTATTACTTCTTATGATAGAGTGTTCTAGTTAAGCAGAGTGTGATTTATTTATTATTTACTTGTTTCTCTTTCCCTTGAAATACTTGAGGAAATACATTTAATCACTATCAATTTCAATTTAAGGATAGGAGCTTTAGATTAGTATTAGAAGTAGGGATTAAGCATGTTGGACGTCTTGAAATTAGTTAATTTTGTATATATTTTTAGTAGTATTACTCGGACTTTATGTTATGTTAGGCTTCCTTTGAGTAATTTGTATTCTAACTTGAGGTTATTATTATCTATAATTACAATGTTTTTTTCATGTTCTTCTGCTCTTCCTTTATCACAGGGGGATTGGTGGGTAGGCACTAGGGTTAGGATAAAGGTTATTATTATACATTTCATGGTTCTTAAAAAACTTTTTTTTTTTTCAACAAATGTTATTGGATGACTTGCTTGAATACTTAAAGACTGTTTTTCTTTTATTTTTTTTCTTCTTCTTTTTAATGTTGTGTTGGATTTGCACCTTGAGTTCACTTTTATAGCATCAATAATGATTATACTTGTAGAATATGCCTGTTGACATAATTTTAGATTCTTGGAATGTTAGAGGCATTCAAGATAAAGCGAAAAAGTCACTATTATTTCATATGATCTTTAAATCACAGGCTAACATTTGTTTTATTCAAGAGACCCATATTTCACGTATTGATTGGAATAAAGAGTTTAAAAAATGGATCAAAAAGATTATAGCTTCAGGTGACTCATCTAACTCCAGAGATGTAGCTATAATCATTAAACAAAAATTCATTGGGAATATTATTGATGAGAAATTTGATGATGAGGGGAGGTGGTGCTTATTTACCGCTTCTATTGCTGGTTTGGACAAACCCTTATTAATTTTAAATCTATATGGCCCATGTAATTCACAACATTTGTTCATTTTAAAATTTACAATATTCTTGCATCCTATAAGGATCATCATATTATAGTGGGTGGTGACTGGAATGCAGTTATAAACCCTGTAATTGATCGTTCCCGCTCCACTGTTACCTATAATCTTCAATCTACTCTGGCTATAAATGATTTGATGACAGAATATAATTTAATAGATCCCCTCCGCACTGTTAAAAATATAAACAAGAATGATATATATACTTATTATTCTAAGTGCTATCATTCGTGGTCCAGATTAGTCTTCTTTCTAATTTCAGATTATATTTCAAAATATATTGTGGACTTTACTACAGAACCCAGATTCTTTTCAGATCACTCAAGAATTTCACTAAAATTGAACATAAAACCCAATATCAAAAATAAAACTATGTTTAATAAGTGGACCTTAAATAATAACTTATTGTCAAATGAAGATATTTGCAAACAAGCTTCAGAAATCCTAAATGAAATGGTGAATAGTCTTGAATCATCAGACATTCCTTATGACATACTATGGGCTGCATGTAAAGCAAGATTAAGAGGTTTATTTATTAGTAAAGCTGCTTTTTTCAAAAAACAATACTTTAAGAAAGAGGAATTCTTAAAATCAAGAATTTCTTCGTTGGAAAATCATCTTAGTCTGAACTATGATGCTACTTTAGAAAAACAAATTTTTGATTGTCAGAAAGATTTAATTCTGCTTCACCAAAATAACCTCTCCTTAGCTGAACAAAAGCTACTTGCTTCATATTCAGAGTGGGCCCAGGTTCCATCTAAATTGTTAGCGAGAATTATTAAAGTTAACTTCAGAAATATAAATATTACATCTTTATCTTATAATAACAGATTATATAATACTGATGAAGAGATTATTCAACTTTTCACCTCTCTTTACACTGAGTTATATTCAGGTTCTTCTAATTCTGTTAAAGATAATCACTCAAAACTCTTTTTAGACTCTTTGCAGTTCCCTAAACTTAATGATAATCAGCAAAAACTACTTTCTACCCCTATATCGGTACAAGAAATCTCGGATTCAATAGATAATCTTAAATTGGGTAAATCTCCGGGACCTGATGGTTTTACTCCAGAATTTTTCAAAACTTTCAAATTGGTAGTTCTTCCCTTTCTATTTAAAGTTTACAATCATATAAGAGTTAATGATATCTCAGATATTCATTGGAACACATCCAAAACCATTCTAATTCTAAAAAATAATAAAGATAAATCTGACCCAGTAAATTATAGACCCATTTCTTTAATTAACGTGGATATTAAGATTCTGTCATCTATTCTGGCTAACAGATTGAAACGGATTTTACCCTCAATTATCTCGTCAGATCAATCAGGTTTTATGTCTCAGAGACATGCTTGGGATAATACTCTATCTTTAGAGACTATACTTAATCTCATTAAGAAAAATCAAACCCTATATATGCTTTGATTATAGATGCATCAAATGCCTTTGACAGAGTATGTTGGAACTTTCTATTTCAAACTATGTTATGTTTTAATATTCCCTTATTCTTTATAAATTTTTTAAAAGTTTTATACAAGAATATGTTTACTAGACTATACATTAATGGTCAATTTTCTGCTCCAATAAAGATCACTAAAGGAACAAGACAGGGTTGTCCATTGTCCCCTTTTCTTTTCAACATTTACTTAGAACCTTTGCTATTGTTTATTACTCAAAATACTTTTCATAACATCCCTAGAATTCTTAATACTAATATTCATTTCTCTGCTTTTATGGATGATTTAGTAATCTACTTTCAAACTCCATTATCTGATTACAGAAAAATAATGAATTCTATAGATTATTTTTCTTTGGTTTCCAACTATCTTTTAAATTCTACAAAAACTCATATTTTTCCCTTAAATCATTTAGCACACAAATCTTTTTTGTTTCCAGACGATCATTTTCAGTTTACTTATAATATAAAATATTTAGGAATCAATTTAGAACACAATAATAAATCTTCCTTTCAAAATAATATTAATAAATTATGGAACTCTATATTGTCTGATATGGACAGATGGAAGCATCTAAACCTTTCATTTCTTTCAAGGGTGGCCATTATTAAAATGAATATTCTGCCTAAATTTCTTTACCAATTCTCATCATCTGATCAGATAATTTCAAAAATTTTTTGAGTCTGTAAATAAAGCTTTGGCAAAATTCATATGGTTCCCTAAATCTGTTAGAATTTCCTATTCTAGATTGGCATTTTCAAGGACAAGGGAGGTTTGGGTTTACCTAATCTTTATCTCTATTATTTGATTGTCTCATCCAATAAACTTCTTACTATCTCTAAATTCAATAACACTTCTTATCCAAATCACTCTTTATGGATAAAATTATGGTATAATTATGTAATTTCTAATAATTTAAATCCTGAAGCTATTCCTTTATCTCTCTGGATAGTTTATTTATTAAAAATATATCTACAGTATTTAAACAAAAGATTAGAGATTTCCAAACCTTACTCAAAATGTGTAAACTAGAAAAGATCTCGCACCATGTTCAGCCAATTCATCTAAACCCAAATATATTATTGGACAATAAACTTTTGAACTTAACAAACTATCCTTTAATTAAAAATCTAAAAGTAGGAGATGTTTTGAAATATCTTGACTTGCCTTTATCTGACTGGCGTAAGTTATTGAAAGTAAACTGGAATTACTCACCAATTCTTACACAACTAAGAGCAATAATTAAAAACAAATTTGTATCTCTGGTCCCCATAGACTCACAATTGAAAAACCTTAACACGATTATCAAAATACTTTCATCATCTGATAAAATGCTCTCAAACTCATATAAATTAATTAATTCTTTAATGATGGACCACAACTGTCTTTTATCTAATGTTTGGTTGAATTATAATTCCCAATTATCAGAATCTCAGAAAGTCCTGGCTATTAGACACACTAAGGAATTTATCCCTTTTAAAAATTAGCATACACACAATTAATGATTAATAATGATGCCTACTTTACCCCAATCAAATTAAACAAATTTAACCCAAATAAGTCCCCTTCGTGTTCATGCTGTTCTCATCCCCAAGCAGACCTCCTTCATATTCTATGGTATTGTCATTTTTCTCACAGATTGTGGACATCTTTGAAAGTCAGACTGCAGAAAATGGGATATCAAAATCCACGTTGACGTGGGAATTTGCTATTCTACATATTCCATTGATTCATCTTTCAAAAGTTGATATTCATGTTATCATTTTTATTTGCTCATTACTAAAACTTTATATAATACAAAATTGGATTGATCGTTCTAAATTAAAATGGGTTACTTTCCAGAAAATGGCTTTTAAATTTATTGATGCTCAAAGATACTTAGGTGGAAGTCCAAAAAAAAAAGCTATTAGAAAGGTTGTGTTAGAAAAGGTTCTAAACATATTAAATAGTTAATGTTAAATATTTTTTTTTTTTTTTTCTCTCAGGTTGCCTAACTTGTATATAGTGTACATATGGTGTATGTTTTATTTCTAAATAACTTATCAAAATCTCATGAAGGTTGTTATCACTAGATGAATTGTTATATGTTCATTTATGCCTTCTTGTTATGTATAATCTTTTAATTGTCTTGCTATTCATATAATTAATAAAAAATTTTTTGAGAAAAAAAAAGTCTTTTCCATAAAAGGCGTCTCTGGGACACATATCTGTCTTTCTAGCATGTTCTGTTAAAGTCAAAGGCAAAATTCAGGTCCCTACAGCTTGTATTTCTCATACTGTTTGACTTACAAATATGCATCAGAATCATATGTGTGGGGTTTCTGGATGCCTTGTAAGCCAGGCATCGATCACCCTCTCAACAGTCTATAAGAGATTGAGTAGAGGGCAAGGGCTTTAAGGTGCTCTGCATAAAGTAGGTTTTTTACGCCTTGTATTATTTTTTGTAAGGAACATCTGAGGTCCCTCTAGTTGATGCATTTGCGTGGTCAGGTACACATTGATGGGAGCATTGTACTCTATGATTGGTCTGATAAGGGCAGAGTACAATGGGATAATGACCTCTTTGGACCTAGATGTCATGCCCTTACATATAAGTTGCGCAACATAAAAGTATTTCCTCACCACTGTGACCACATGGTAGTCGAAGGTAAGACTACTGTATGCATGTGTACCCAGATCCCTGACTACTGGGTCAACTCTTAAGAGTGTATTATCAACATGATAATTAGCCAGGATGGTAGACTTCCCAAAGGGTACAATTATGCATTTCTTAGCTTTGTGTTTAAGACAATGACTTTGGCACCATTTGTTACTCAGCCATAAACCTTCAGGGTTTGCTTCCATTTCAGAAAAAGAGATGCCCAAAAGGAGCGGGCCCGGTACCAAGCCATGGGGGATTCCGCTAGTGACTAGCCTCTTGGTAGAGATAGCCTCACCTATTTTGAACTCCTGGCTCATATCAGTGAGCCAGTTGCATATCCAGTGGGTGATAAAAGAGTTTATACATAATTTATTGAGCTTGTCTATAATGCCTGAGTAGGGTATTGTATCAAAAGCCTTGGCCAAGTCGAGGTAAGCTGTGGGCAAAGTCATCCGTTACTTTGGTGACTGTCTTAAAGAATTCCACCAGATTTAAGGCATGACCTTCCTTTAGCAAAGCCAAATTGTGATGGGTCCAGAGTTTTCAGGTTATCCATGTCCTCATTTATCATGTCCATGATGATTCTTTCCATGAGTTCTCTGCCACCTCTCTGGCATGGTTCTCAACCATATGGAGGATAAAGTGGACAGCTGTGTATGCTGTCTGGACAGTAGTGGCTATATTGGTATCAAATGAAAAGTCATCATCTCTAAGGACTCCAAGGTCTTTTGCTAATTTGTCAACTTTTAGTTGCTGCCCATCAGTAGTATATAAAACTGGAGAGTGGGTTTAGATGCCAAAATGCTGTATTTTTTGACAATGAAGGCAATATCATGTTACTGCATCATTCATATGCAATGCTAAGTGCTATTTGAAGGAAAATAATGCCAGAGAGGTTAAGGACATTGTTTCCAAGTTTGCAGTCATCTGCATATTTGGTAAGCAAATACTGGAGTTAGATATGACATGTGAGAAAAGATGTCAAAAAGGAGAGGCCTCAGGACAGAGTCTTCATGGATTCCACTAATCGCAGGGAATGATAAAGATAGGAGTGTATAACTATGTATCTAGTTGTGAATCCATTTTATTATGGCTTCATTTGTCTTCATTTCCTAAGTGTGTATATATATATATATATATATATATATATATATATATATATATATATATATATATATATATGGACTCACTTCAGAAGCTTGAAATACTGAAATCTCGAATTTCAGTATCTCAAGCCCAAGAAGTGGAATCCACAAAACAACGAAAACTAAAAACCGCGAAATTCAAAACCTCAAATACCGGAAGTTTTAAATTTCGCAGTTTTTCTACACACACACACACACACACACAGAGACACACACACACACACACACACACACACACACACACACACACACACACACACACACACACACACACACACCGAGGTCACACTACATACAAACACACACAAAACACCACCACACAAGCTACTTTCTGTTCGCACACACACATCACAGCAGCAAAACACACTGGCACACACCACAGCCCCTACCAAAACCCCTTAACACATGCACACACTTACTTGAATACATAACCATAGCGGAACTTTAGAAGTGCGAAATTCAAAACCTCCGGTATTTGACATTTTGAATTTCGCACTTCTAAACTTTCGCTATTATGTGGATTCGGCTTCTTGGGCTCGAAATACTGAAATTTGAGATTTCAGTATTTTGAGCTTTTGAATGGAACCCATATATCTATATCTATATATATATATATATATATATATATATATATATATATATATATATATATATACATTATTCCATCATGGGGTATAACGTTAAATGTTTTAACCAGTTTGGGGTAAGCGCTGCATGAATAGATAAGCCTACAAGATCTACTTTTGAAAAATTATATTGGTTTAAACAATGGAAAATGAGGTTTCCCATCTTTGTCTGAACAAGTCTCATGATGACTTTATCACTGCCCATAATATGATCATAAGACTGATGAGTTTGTAATTTTGAGGTCTGTGGAAGGACCTCCCTAACATAGTGGGACCATAATAGGCTGCTAGTAGGAAGGACAATGCCAGTTTTTAATACCCTGTTAAAAAATTAGCATAAGGATTAAAGGATTACACCACATTGTTTTTGAATGCACAAATTAGGCTTCCTGATATCTAGTCTCAGGGTACCAGTTTTCTGAATTTATTGAGGGCAGAGGTGACTATTTCAGATGTAATTTGAGGTGGGATTATGTTACAGGGAGAAAGATCAAATGTGTTTCCTTTTTGTGGACTAACATTTGCTCTAAATCTGTATGCTAGTGAGTTAGCTGTGTTAATTGCTGTGTTTTGGAGATACCATTATGTACTAGTACACTGCATTCTTTTTTCTCCCATCGTCTATCAAACAAGGTTGTAGAAAGCCTTACTATTATCACCTGTCTGGTGGCAAACATTTGCTCTAAATCTGTATGCTAGTGAGTTAGCTGTGTTAATCGCTGTGTTTTCGAGATACCATTATGTACTAGTACACTGCATTCTTTTTTCTCCTATCGTCTATCAAACAAGGTTATAAAAAGCCTTACTATTATCACCTGTCTGGTGGCAAGTTTTGCCTTGAGTAAAAATTTGCTTCTTTTAGTCGGTTCAGTGGTGCAGAAGGATGAAACTCTGACTACAGTTCATGAGACCTTTTTTGATTAGCAACATTGCAGCTTATGGGGTTGAGTTGGGAGAATGGGGTGAGGAGTCTTTGTTGTTTAGTCCGCCCTTTGAAGAAGGAGACAGTTCTGATTCTCCACATGGGTGACACCTAAAGGGAGCCCTAATTGTTGTACCCTTGGAGGACATACTGTAGCATTATAGCCACAAGCCAGGAAACCATGTGTGATAGTGTTCATGCTTCCACAGGCACTGTAGGGCTAGAGGTGGTCGGAAGGTTTTCACAGGGCTAGGTCTTCAAGGGGGAAGAGAGGGTAGACTGCTCTGCTGGACCTGAAGCTAGCCATCTCCCTACAACCCAGTTCTCACCAGAGAATAGGGGGGATTGATTGAGTCCCCTAGACAGGAACAAATTGGTCATAGACTCTTGCTTTGCCTGAAGATGTCTAGCCCTTGCCTCTTACAGTACAAATGGACCACTTGGGTGACAACAGAGAAGGAACTGGGCAGGTCCAACAGAGGCAGGGGATCAGCGGACTGCTAAAATACTTTCTTCTTTTGATTGTTGTACTGAGTGCTTTTTGGACCCTCCCACCTGTTCCTCTTAGAGAGAGAGGCACAGTGGCTGGCACTTGTGCTAGGTACCAACCTTTTCGCCATCCACTAGGAAAATGTGGGACTTGATTTTTGTGTTACAACATACATGGGAAAGCCCAGATGAAAAATGTAAAAAGATTACATAGACAAAACATTCAGTAAAAAGTGCAAAAAAGACCCAGCCAAACGGGAGTCTTTAATGTGCAATACCTTAAGCTTTCTATAGTGGAGGCCCATGGAATATATACAAATGACCTTTTAAAAACATACCAGTGTTTCAACTACATGGCTTCTGAATGCCTGTGTGTTTATGGGTGCATTCAGGCCAATAAAGCCAAACCCCTCTAGCTGCTGACATGCATGTTTCAGCCTTTTTTAAAATCTCGTCAGTGCATCATAAGGGGATTGTTAGCAGAGAAGAAAATATTTTATTGCCTTACAAGAATTCTCATGTGATGCATGTGCAGTGCTTCTCTTGCTTGCTTTTAGAAAAAATATTCCATTATCGTGCAAGCACTGCTAACAACATAACTGCAAAACTACAATATAAACTAAATTTACAGTGCATTTAATAAAGTGAAGTGTTTATATCTAAAAACACAACTTTGAACAGTATAAAAATCTCTACATAAATCATTCTGAAAATAATAAATATGTTTTTTGAAACAAACCACACAAACTTCATAAGCAATGCTATCATAATACTGCTTTAGAGTGGACATGTTGTCTAAATGGCAAAATGCAGCTTGATAGACCAAACAAGAAATGGTAATAATATCAGCTGTTCTATAAATATTACTGTGTGAAACACTCAAACAAGTTAGCAGGTTTCAGTTTAGTATAGAGATTTGACCTACTCATCTCTCTGTAAACTTCAGAAGTTAAATAAAAGTGAAACTCATCGCTGTAGTGGTTTGAATTGCAAAACTTATGAGGTGGAATTTGTTGCTTACCTCACTTAAAGAACAGTTGGAGCTACACGATTATCTTGATAATTTATATTTATGAACTCAAATGAAGTTTCATTTACTAAAATGATGTGCAGTGTTATGCACATGGGTTAACTAGAGTCCTAGATATCCATATAGGTTAAATGACTCCATTACTGGAGAGTGTTAAAAATAAAAAGATTTAGGCATCTTAATAAAAGAGGTCAGTATTTTGCTGAGTACAGTGAAAGAGCTCTGAGGAAATATTATTCAATAATTAGAATTATATTAAGAACTATAACATAAAAGAATGAAAACATGATGAAGACAATTTACAGAATAATGAGACCAGTTATGGAATATGGTACTTGTCTTTGTATGTATAGTATTGCTGACATACATAAATTGGAGCAGGTGAAAAAGTACTGTACTAGGAACCTTAATGGTCTTAAATGTTAAACATGAGGAAAGATTAAAAAACTCTTACTATTCTTAGTTTACTACAGGCAATCAAGGGGAGAATTTATTTTGGTATATAAATGCCTGGAGAATTAAACAATTGAACATACCTTAGAGAATATTTTATAAGACAAGTAAAGTATACAAGGGATAATCACACACTGGTGGATTTGAAATGTATTACAAGAAATAGTTAGAAGTTATTTTCATTTATCTGCAGATTGTAAGTGGAATATGTTGCCAGAAGAAGTAAGATGAGCAGAGGACTTAGAGTTTGAAGTATATGTTAAATTTGTGCTATGGTTGTTGAGCCTTTTGGACTTTGTCTACTTGGAAACTGGATAATTGTGATCTAATTTGAGTCCGTAGGCATTTATCTGTAAACCTTAGAAGTTAAATAAAGGTGAAACTCATTGCTATTCTAGTGGTTTGTGCTACAAAACTTGTGAGGTAGAATTTGTCGGTTACCTCACTGAAAGAACGCCTGGAGCTACAAGCTTATCTTGATAATTTATATTTATGAGCTCAATCAAATGAAGTTTCATTTACTAAAATGATGAGCAATGTTATGCACTTGGGTTACCTAGAGTCTTAGCTGTCCATATAGATTAAATGACTCTATTATTGGAGAGTCTCAAAAATAAAAAGATTTAGGAATCTTAATAAAAGATATCAGTATTTTGGTGGGTGAAGTGGAAGAGTTCTGAGGCGCAGTGGTGCAGCGGTTAATGTTGTTGCCTCACAGCAAGAGGTTCTCTGTTTTGATTCTCGGCTGGGGTGCCTTCTGTTCGAAGTCTGCATGTCCTCCCTGCTTTTGTATGGGTTTCCTACAGAGTGACAGATTGTTAAGTTAAAGAGGATTTTTGAGTTGTGTAAGGTAGAATGGTGTAGAGGTGAGAGGGAGTTCGGATTAAAGAACGTATGGAATAACCCTAATGTTAAAATACAAGGTGAAACTGAACTGGAGGAGAAGGAAGGAAGGTGAATAAGATAGATGATTTGGTATACAGAGTGGAGGAGAAGGTGTATAGGTGGAAATGTATAAGTTAGCAAGAAAGAATGGAAATATTTCCCTGGAAGCAGGCCAATGGTTACTATTTATGTAACTTAAATTGGCTGTTAAGGCCTTTTTTTAAGGGTTGGTAGAGTGTGATCAGTTCAGGAGGAAGTAGTTAGATATCCGTTCTCACAAAGGAGGGGATTTGCAACTAGAATGTGAATGTGAAAAGATGTAGGCAAGGCTAGTTGGAAGTAAATATGATGAGGGGATGGAGAAATTAAGAAAGATTTGAAGAATGGTGGAGGATGTAATTATACCTGAAGATGAGTGGAAGGAGGTGTTGAGAAGATGCAACAAATTAAAAGCCATATCTATTATATAGAATCTGTATATGAGATGGCAGTATAGGTGGTTCAGAACTTCCCTTTAGTTGCAGAGATAATGGCGATGTGGATAGAAGGAGATAGAAAATATGTATATGCTTTGGGAGTGCCGGACAATTAAACATTTATGAAACAGTTGTAGACAGGAATAGAAAAGAGTATATAATAAGTGAGTAGGTTAGGGGTTAGGTGGAGAGAGCATGAGAAAGTGCAGTTACTGTATCTGGGAGGTTGGGTAAGATGGTTTACAGCTAAAGACTGCAAGGGCCAGATTAGTTGCTTAGAAAAAAAGGCAAATGTCAATAATTTCAGAATATATATGTGGATACTGGTAACCCAGGGAAACAAGAAAAGTAAGTAAAAGTGAGGAAAGAATAAGAGAAAATACTGAACAGATATACTAGATGATAATAATATATATTATATTTATAAGTGGATTATGTCAGCTTCTAAGGAGTAGAGTGGGTGCCATAATTTGTCTCATGGTTCATTAGAGTATATGCACTGTCAAGGTTGGTAGTTTCTTCCAAAGGAGGGTGAGGTTGGGGGAGGAAAGAAAAGTGTGAATCAATATTATGTTGAAATTTTAAGGATGCAGTATCTATATATATATATATATATATATATATATATATATATATATATATATATAAACAATGTTATGTTAAGTACTGTTCTATAAGGTAAACTTCTGTGTTTATTATTTTTCAAGGGTTGACAGCATAAAATGATAAATGTTGCTGTTTTTGAGTGATGAATGTATTGTATATTTTAAAATGTTCAATAAAAAGAAAAAAAGAATATTTTATAGATATATATGTGTGTGTGTGTGTGTGTGTGTGTGTGTGTATATATATATATATATATATATATATATATATATATATATATATATATATATATATATGGGTTCACTATACAATCCCGAATTTCAGAATCTCGAGATTATAAAGCCGAAAGCTTAGAATCCTGAAACCCTAGAAGCATGAATTTCAAAATCGCGAAACCTACACTAACCATACACCACACACATACACAAACCTTCCTCCCACACACAAACCTACACTACATACAAGCAGGGGGGCAAGCACTCCTGCATCCCCCATGTGGGGGGCTGCTCCCCCACACCCCCTTACTTAAATATACTAACTCCATGGTCGCACTACACAGACAAACACACAAAAACACTGCCATACAAGCTACATTCCCCTCACACATACACATCACAGTAACAAAACACACTGACACACACTAAAGCTCCTAACCAAAACCCTTACACATAAATACTTACCTGAACTGCCAGCTATCCATTCACAAACCACAACACCAGAAGCGCTACTTCAGCATTTCTGCAGGGGTGCTTGATACACTGGGGTTAAGAAATTAACTTTTTTCCACTGTAGTGCGATCTTGGAGTTGGTATATTTAATTTACAGGGGGGTGTGGGGGGCCCCGGGGGGGCTTTCCCCCTGCAGAAATGTAGTAAAAAGTGTGTTTGGTAGTTTGGTGTCATCATATGTGGAGGGGATGTTATTTTCATGTGATTTGTAGTGTTAGATATTATGAAATTCAATGTTATGAGTTTTAAATGTTTTGGGTTTTAGATGTTCTGCTCTCAGTGTTATGAAATTAGATGTTATGGGTTTTAGATGTTTTGAAGTAGACCTATATATATATATATATATATATATATATATATATATATATGTGTGTGTGTGTGTGTGTGTGTCTGTGTGAGGAATTTCTGCTTTCACCATAGCTATTTTTGTTTCCAACCTCAGAATCTGCCAACAACCAGAAACTGCTGTTGGAGTATGAGAAGTATCAAGAATTACAAGTGAAGTCACAGCACATGCAGGAGGACTATGAGAAACAATTGCATGAGAGTGAAGAGAGCAAGACTCAAGCCTTGGAAGAGTTGACTGAGTTCTATGAGGCAAAACTGCATGAAAAAACAGCCCAGCTAGAGTTGGTAAGTACAGTGTTTATCTTTCCTAATCAGAATTTTCTTTGAGTCCCCCATGGGCTGTCTTTATGCACCCTCCCCCTATCCTTTTGAGTCATTGCTTCCTATGGGATCATGTATTCTGAGGCAGAGTGAGAGCTCTCCAGCTCATTCATTCTATCAGCTGAGCAGAACCTAGTAGGCCTATTTCTTCCCTGCTTAAGTGAGTCTGGCAGTTGGCACAGAGTGTTAAGGCTGTGAGCTATACTTCCCGTGGTGCAGGGTTTGATTCCCTCACCCTCATTGTCCTACTATGTGACCTTGAGCAAGTCACTTAACCAAACAATGCTTGGGGGCAAAAGGGACTTTGGACTAGGCTAGAGTCAGTTATGAGTGAACCATCATACTTGTGGAAATTGTCCCTACCTAACCCCCAACCCTGCAGCAGTTGTGGACTTCAGCTATTTCATGTTTTCAGGACTCAAGTATACATGCTGCTTATCCTGTCCCATGAGGGAAACTAATTATGGCTTCTCCCCCAGGCAACGGGCATGCCAGCAAATGCTGCACTTCTCCCATGTCCTGTCTTATCCCCCCAGCCAGTTCCTCCAGTGACCAGGTCCGCTAATTGAATCTGAGCCATCTGGAACAAAGTAAGGACTTTATCTGTCTTTGCCAACAGAGGTGGTGCATTTTTAATGTGCACACTACTTGAATTGTATCTTCCTGAGCAGTGTATTTCACAAAAGCTATGATAGTGTGCATTTTTGTTGTCATGTCTTCATTATAATCAAGTAGTAATCTTAAAAGGCTGCTGTTGTAGAAAACTGATAATGTTAAATGGATGAAGAAATTAGTAGTATAAACAGTTTTTGCATATAAACATGGTAATAAAGGGAAAATTAACTTTCTGAATGAAAGTAAACTTATAAGATCACCCACAAGCAAAATAATATTGAAGAATGTTGTAGTTTTTGTCTCTGGTAAAACTATGAAATTTGCTGAGCACTTGCTACTTAGAAGCTTTACTTGTAAATTTTAAGAAAAACGAGCCGGTATGACTGAAAGCCTTAGCTTTATCCATAAATGGTGAACCAGATTACTTGCCAGGAAAAACAAAGCTGCTTGTTATTACTTAAATGATTTTTTTCTGTATTTACATTTGGTTGGTCATGTCTTCCAGTGTGGCAGTACTCCATGCCAGAAAGGAACTCTATCCCAATGTTGCCTTTCTTAATTCTTTCTTTCTTTTTTTGGTTGATCCTTTGCTGATTTGCTTGCTTAGTTAGTTATTAGTTACCTAGTTAATTTGCCTCTCTTTCTCTGTCATCTGACATCTGTGAGGACAAAAACTCATCACATATCAGTGGCTTGCAGCTCAGTATAAAAAGTACCAGCTATTATTATTGTTAAACTGAATTATTAACTACATTTCATGAATAACATTTAATGCAAAGTAAAAAACAAAATTGCAGTCCTTTATTTACAGAATGAGGAGTAAAAGAAAAAAATGTTTTCTTCACAAAAATCTGCTTTAATAACTGAAATAGGATATTTGGAAGATCCTCTGAAGTATGATTACAGCTTGTCAGCCTCTTAGAACTGTAGAAATAATTTAGCAGTAGTAGAAATTCATGTTATACATTTCTTTTTTCTCCTCATGTCTAAGAGGATGGTTAGTACTTATTATATTTATATTTAGTGTGCACATTCCCCCAGTGAATATTTATAATAAAGGGAGCCTATTGCTTCATTGGGTATTTTATCATCAAGACTTAAATGTTATCCAAGTTCCACTGAATCCACTATATCTGCACATTACCTTTGGACTGATTTTGACAGAACTTTGGAAGCATATTCTCGATGTTAGAGTAATAAGGGTGTGTGTGGGGGGTGTGGGGTGGGTGGGATGCTTCCTTCAACCATAATTAACTTTTTTTGTGAAAGTTGACTATTTGGGTGTATCTTTGTTTTCTGTTTTTTCCATTGTTGCCAGGTCTGATTTTAAGGGGTTAGATTAATTATTGTAAATCCGATAATAAATGATGATACATAGATGTAAATATTTTCAGCCTCATTTTGTTAACAGTAAGGTCTTACTTATTTTATATATATGAGACCTGGCAGTAGAGCGGCTGGTTACCTCTTTCATTTCCTCTTAGTTTCTTGTATATTCATTCAAGAAGATTGTACTAAAGAATAATATGATCACTGATGAGATAAAACCTGAAAAAAATGGACACAAGCTAGAAAGGCTTTTAAAACACAGATCCAGAATAAACAGTATAGGGCAGAAGGTGAATGATGTGATTTGCTATCAAGCTTCACTGTGTAGTCTTCGGTGTGATTGCACCTGTTCTCACTTGCATATTGAGTGACTGTGAACAAATACCATTACCAGACAGCACGTCCATACCACTCCTGAAAAGGCAATTTCAGCTAGTATACGTCATGTCTAGCAAAAGAAAAAAAAAGAGAAAGTGGAAAATAAGTTTTTATAATTCTATATTATGACAGCTTTCTCAGTGATTCTGTACTGTGAATAAATTGCCCACATTCATTCTGTATAAACAATAAATGTTTTTAAAACAATGAACATACTTTTATCTAAAATGATCATGTCTTTAACATTGTGCAATAGTTTATGACAAAACTTAAAAATCTCATCTGATAATGTCAGTTTTCATTCATTCCTCAACTAATGGGCTTGGATCCGACTCAGCCGTTACAGTAGCTACTGACTTCCAAAAAACTCTCAAGCTCCTTTCCTACCCATTATGCACCAACCCCTAACACCTCTCAGATCTCGTTTACCGCTTTTGCGTCTAGACATGGTAAACTTCAGCTCTGGAGTCATAGAGTGGGAGGTAAGTCCTTTTCCGTATATTTTTCCATTTCAGTTTATTTGTTAAATTTATATATTTTTCTGCATCTCTATACCTGTAAGCTCATTTCGTACATTTGTTACTGTATTTTCTTCCTACCATTGTTGGTAGGCCTAGTTTTCCTTCCAACTCTTTCACACTTTGTGTGCTCTAAATCTATCATTGTTGGTATTATCTTTCCTTTACATTACAACTGGTGTAATTTCTTCAGTATCATTGCTGTTACTTTACTTTTCTATCCTTTCCTGGTTTAAAAAAAGTTGTTGTATATTTTTGATTGTTTATATTATTGACAGAATGTCCGGAAAAGGTCCTTCAGGATTCAAAAAATGTAAGAAGTGTAGGTACAAATTGCCTCTCTTTCTGATGCCCATTCTTTTTGTGTCTATTGCTTGGGCCCAGATCATTTAAAGAGAGATTGCAGCATTTGCAACAAGTTTAATCCTTATGCTAAAAAACACTTTCAGGAATAGTTCGAAATAGCTTAATAAAGTATGGAGCACCAAACTTTAGCGCTTTCATTCACTTTATTTTACGTGAAATTCATCAGAAACAACTCACCCAGACCCAGAAGCACTTTTTATATCATAATAGATAATTGGAAAATACTATTAGGTAATCAGGAATTAGTTAAAGCCATAGGGACAAAACCTAATTTTATATTCAGGAAAGTTGTAAATTTTAAGAGTTTATTAGAAAAAAGAGCAAATTCATCTGGTGTATCTAGTGAAAGTACTATTAAAACTAAATTTACTTATGCATGTCATCACTGTAAACAGTGTAGATATATTAGTAATTCTTCTTCAGTTCATTTTTCCCATATAAATTGGACACATTGGTCTAAAAACTATTATACGTGTCACAGTGAAATGCTGGTGTACATAGCTCAGTGCATGTCATGTCCAAGCTATTGTATAGAATGACCACAAGATGTCTCAAAAAAAGAATTAGTGAGCATCTTTTAGCTATAAAGAAAAAAGACTTGACTAACGCATTAGCTAAGCATTCAACTATGTGTAACAACTTCAAAAAAATTATTTTTTCTGTTTTAGATAGTGTCTCCCAAGGAACTTTCACAGGAGACAACAAAGTTATGTTAGAATGTAAAGAATCTCTGTGGCAGGTATATCTAGGAGCGGATCAAGCTCCTGGATTAAATGAATTAGTTAATATAAAATGTTTTTTACAAATGAAATGAATTTCATTTTATGTTATTTTTATATGTTTTACACAATTTGTTAAAACTTTATAGTAATTTTGTATTTTTTATACAAAAAGACATATATATATAATGTATTTTAATGACATCAATCAATTATTGACATCATTGAACATGTGACTTTCTTTTTATTATAAAAAGTGCTTCTGGGTTTGGGTGAGTTGTTTCTGATGAAGTTCACGTAAAATAAAGTGAATGAAAGCACCAAAGTTTGGTGTTCCGTACTTTATTAAGCTATTTCGAACTATTCCTGAAAGTGTTTTCTATCCTGTTATTCAGCTGTCGTGTTTAATTCGTTTTAATCCTTATGCTCTTGTGAACAGGAGAAATTAATATTAAAGGGTTTGCTGCCCACCTCTTTTTCTGAAGCCATCACTAGGGCTCAATCCCCCAAACAGAAAACTAAATACCCACTGAAGAGGTCATCTGATGTTGTAAATATTTGTTTATTCATTACCATTAAGACCTCAGTTCCATCCTCGGAACAGATACGGCCATTTCCAAGCTCAGGCCAGCCAAAAACTCTCAGCCAAGACCTACCCATAATGCCCCTCTCCTAGTTACTTCAGATCTCGTTTGCCATGTTCCTAGTCAGACATGCTAGCCATCTCTCTCAAAGCTAAGTAGAAAATTGTTAATTTTAAGACAGTTTCTCTTCAAAATTATTTAATTTTTAGTCAAGTTAGCCTTTTCTCACTGTCGCCTATAACCTAAGCCTATTTCCTACCCTTTTCCTTGGTAATTTATTTTTTTAACTTTTATTGGTACAGTCCCTCTCTCCTGTCTTTGACAGGCCTTTCCTTTTTACTAGTGGTATTTTTTTTTTTTTTTAAATAGCATCATTGGTATTTTCTCCCTTAATTTTTCTATAAGATACCACCAGACCAGACAGGATCCAGGTTTTACTCGAGGTTCTTTTTAGTGCCAAAAAAGACAGGGGACTGGAGACCAATCCTGGATCTCAGCCTATTGAACAAATCTATCAAACTTCAAAATTTCCGGATGGTCACGATGCAGTCCATTCTTCCCTTCCTATGGAAAGATAACTGGATGTGCTCTATAGACCTTCCAGCACACATACTACCACATAAAGATGGATCACCGCTCCCAGAGATTTCTCCACTCCCGGCTGGGAGCCAATCACTATCAGTTCAGGGCACTGCCATTCGGTCTCTCGACAGCCCCTTGAGTATTCACCAAATGTATGGCAGTTGTGGTAGCTCAACAGAGACATTGGGGACCTACAGACACTTGACCCCACCCAGTTCGGCTTTGTAAAGGGCAGATCCTGCCTTTTGAACCTGGTTGACTTTTTTGAAACAGTCACTAGAGCCATTGATGAGGGCAAAGCAGTCCATACAGCCTACCTGGACTTGGCTAAGGCCTTCGACACAATACCCCACTCAGGCATCATAGATAAGCTCAACAGCTTAAATGTAAACCCTTATGTCACTAGATGGGTTGCAAACTGGCTAAAGGACAGAACCCATAAAGTTAAAATCGCTGGAGCAATGTCAGACTCAAAGCCAGTCACAAGTGGTGTCCCACAGGATCTGTCCTGGGACCCTCTTGTTCGGCATTTATTTCTCAGATGTTAAAGCAAACATGGGAGGGTTGTGGCTGACAAAGTTCGCAGATGACTGCAAACTAGGTGCCATAGTCGATACACCAGCGGATGCATACATCCTACAAAAGGCCTCACAGAAACTGACAACTGGTGCCGGAGTCATGGCCTTAAACTAAATGCCAAAATGTATAGTCATCCCCTTTGGGAAAAACAAAGTACACACAAATTATCACATAGACAGCAACCCACTGAGTATGGAAAAAGTAATCAGAGACCTAGGGACCCAAGTCGACAGCGACCTCTCATTTGACACCCACATTGCCAAAGTGGTTAGAAAAACATTCTACCTTGCACACCTTATCATGAAGGGATTCACATCCAGATCCAAGGATGTCATTGTACCCCTATACTCCTCCCTCATCAGACCCATGATTGAGTACAATGCCCCATTTGGTATGTACCTCACCCGGCATTTGCAACAGCTGGAGAGACCACAGAAGTACCTCACCAAGAGGATCAAGGGTCACCAACATATGTCTTATTCTGCCAGACTAAAGAAACTCCAGCTCTATTCAGTAGCATACCGCCTGCTCAGAGGTGATCTCTGCCTGACGTACAAGGCCATGTCCAATCAGGAACTGATGGACATGCTCCTCCTCAAAAAATCCAAATCCATCAGAACCACGAGAGCTAAAGACTTAAACCTCGGCTCAAGTATGAATAGGACATGCTGGAGGGATAGATTCATAACCCAGAGGCTTCCCATACTCTGGAACAAGATCCCAGTTCATGTTAGGCAGAGCCCCTCACTGACTCTCTTCAAGCGAAATCTTGATGAGTGGATGGGAGATCATAAGTTTACCCCAGGGGTCACATCTGTGTCACTACTAGACAGGGACACAGTAAACTAATTGTATTATATAAGGGGACCTTCACTGTGTCACTACTAGACAGAGGCACAGTATTCTAGATCTATTCTGTGCATTTTGTACCATTTTTTGGGGTGGCGAAAGCCACATCACTATGGCTAGGCTTACAAATGCCCCAGGGCAGATAGCCTAGTACTAAACTATGAAACTATGAAACTTCGACTACAAGAATTTCAGGTATTTCCCTATCTAGATGATTGGCTCCTTACTGCTCCAACCAGAAATCTTCTTAAATTCAAGGTCTCACTCTCCGCTTGGGGATTACAATCAGCAAGGACAAATCTCAATGTCTCCAATGAAGACAATGAAATTCATTGGGGTGGTCTTTGACACAACATCCTGTCAAGCTTCTCTCCCCCCTCACAGGTTTTCGAACATAACACACCAAATCCAAGACATTCTTCTCAGACCTATGTACCAGCACATCTTGTACTGCAACTCTTAGGCTCCATGGAGGCTGCCATTACATTGGTACCACTGGCGAGACTGCACATGAGAATCCTACAGTTGATCCTTTCCGCACAATGTTCGTTGCTAATTTACCCACTTGACCACATGTTATGTCTTTCAAACCTTTGCAAGGAAGAAATGTTATGGTGGATGAACCCACAAATGTATCTTTGGTGTCGACCGTTCTGTCTTCTCCAGCCCATGGCCACGGTGACCACAGATGCTTCCCTGTTAGGGTGTGGGGGGGGGGGGCATTTCCAGGGAAAGACTGTCCAAGGCAACTAGTCCCCCATGGTGGCAAATTTCCACACAAATGTCCTGGAACTGAGGGCCGTTCTCCTAGCATTGCAAGCATTCCATGCATCCCTACCCTCTGGGACCATTGCAATTCAGTCAGACAACATGTCAGTCGTCTGGTATATCAACAAGCAAGGTGGAACCAGGTCTTACTCCCTGTGTCGGGAAGTCATGAGGATTTGGCACTGGGCGATAGCTTCCAACTGCTTCCTTATAGCAACACACATTCCCGGGACTTCTAGCCTTATTGCAGACAATCTGAGCAGGAACATCCTGATGCCTCACGAGTGGTCCCTCAACCCTGTAACAGCGGATCGGATCTTCCAATGGTGTGGCAAGCCTTGCTGCAACCTGTTTGCTTCCCCCCCGAAACTACAAATGCAGAAGCTAGTTTGCCCTGAAACCCCCTCAGGGGGAACCACCGAGGGATGCTCTAATGCATGATTGGCCACCTGGTCTTCCCTATGGCCTCATCTGATTCACAGTCCGTGGAACCTGGATCATTCCCAAGACCTGTTATCTCATCCTCAGGGACTGAGTCATGCTAACCTGCACAGTCTCAAGCTCACAGTTTGGTTCCTTAACTTCCAGTGATTGCCAGGATGCCTGACATCCCATCTCCTGTTCGTGAAGTTCTTCTGGCTTCACACAAATCTCCCACTAGGAAAGTTAATTCTAGTAAATGGAAAAGGTTCTCTGTTTGGGCCAAAGATCAGAACTTAGACCCTTTCTCTATGCCTACTCAAAAGATCCTACAATACCTGACTACTGTTTTGCATGCAGGAGCCTCAGCTTCGACGATCACTGTACATTTAGCAGCTATCGCCAATTTTCATAATGATCTTGATAATTCTTCATTTATGTCACACCACCTATGCAAGACCTTTTTGAAAGGAGTATTACATGTTAAACCTCCAGTCAAGCCTCCCTTAGAACCCTGGGACTTGACTTTGGTACTTCAGTCTCACACAAGTTCTCCTTTCAAGCCTTTTGATTCATATGATTTGCAATTTTTGTCATGGAAAACCTTACTTCTACTAGCTCTTACTTCAGCGGGAAGAGTTTCTGAGTTGCAGGCTTTGAGTGTCAAGAGTCCTTAATTGATCTTCCTCATGGATAGGGTGTCCCTTTGTACTGACCCTTTCTTGCCCAAGGTCATTTCTGGCTTTTCCATTAACCAATCTATTGACCTGCCGGTTTTCTTCACTCAGCATTCTAATAGAGGGGAGTACCTTTTGCACACCCTTGATGTGCATCAGCAGCTTTGTTGTTATTTGGACAGGACTAAATCTTTCAGGAAAACAGATCAGTTGTTTGTGGCCTTTGCAGGACCCATATTGGGTAAACCTGTTTCCAAAGTGACTTTATCCTCCTGGCTTAGAAACGTCATTACCTTTATCTACCAACAGAATAAAATATCCTTACCTTCCAGAATAAAGGCTCATTCTACCAGATCTATGGCTACTTCTATAGCATTTCATTCCAGAGCCTCTATGGATGATATCTGCACAGCAGCCACTTGGGCAAGACCTCATACCTTTATATCTCATTATAAATTGGATTTGGCCTCCAGAGAACAAGCATCTTTTGGTTCTGTGGTGCTCAGGAATATCCTTCCTTAGAGCCACCCAGGACTCAAGTAGCTGGGGACTCTGTCCTAATGGTAATGAATAAACAAAGATTTACAACATCAGATAAAGAAATTATGTCTTACCATAACGTTCCATCTGTGTTGTAGATCTTTGTTCATTCATTACTTCCCGCCCTCCTTCCCCCTGCTTGGACTCCTGGTGGACTTTAGGAACTCCTGATTAGGGTATTTGCTCAGACAGAGCCTCCTACTATTTTTTTCTATTACTACATCTATTATCTAAGGGTGGGCAAACTCGATCTGGAGTAACTAGGAGAGGGGCATTATGGGTAGGTCTTAGCTGAGAGTTTTTGGCTGGCGTGAGCTTGGAAACAGCTGTATCAGTTCCGAGGACGGAACCAAGGTCCTAATGGTAATGAATGAACAAAGATCTACAACACAGATATAACGTTATGGTAAGACATAACTTCTTTTTCTACCTGTACTTTGTCAGAACCTCCTAAGAAAATAAAGAAATTGGATCTGAAACTTGTTATGATCCAACCTTCTTTAGATACTACAAAATCTTAATCAGATCCTACTGTCTTAGATCCAAAGCCTGTACCCAGGACTACATATTCCCCCCCATTTGGATTCAGTGCCATTCAGTCTGCCTTCCCCTTTTTTGGAAAGGCACTCTTAAGTGTCCATCCCTGGCATCTTCTCATTTCTTCAGGAATCTGAAGCGGATGTGGAGAGAATGGTGAGGAAATGCCTCATGATGCAAATTCAGATGGGAGTTCTTATGGCTGCCTCCCCCTTGGGTCAGGAAGCCTGATCATCCACTACTCCACCCATTACTGCTCCTTCTCTAATTAAGCCTATTGTTTCTGAGTCCTCATATCCAAGTGTTCTGAGTCCATCTGGTTCAGATCTGAAGAAAATTATTTTTTGATTCCAAGGTTTTCAGAGCGATTTCGTCCTCTATGAGCTTTGGCACTGGACAGCTCAGCTTTGGCTTCCACCTCGGATGGGTTGCTCTTGGAGCAGAGAGAGGTGATGGGACAAAAACTTGCTTTCTCAGCTCTTTTGTCTTCCTTCTTTCTGGAGCAATCTGCCTTTGAGGTTGTGAAGAGAGTGTTCTCTGCTCCGGCAGGACAGATGGGTCTACTCCACAGGGTCAGCCAGCTAAAGCTTCCAAATCACCCAGCAGGGTATCCTAATCTCTTCTGATACTTCACTGGATCACCCCACCAAGGAAGTCCCGAGGAAGTGCAAAAGGAGGCACTTGGACTCTCCTCAAGAGTCAGTCACCAGGAATACTAACTTTGATGAAGGAGAGGAGTCCCCAAAATCACCACCCAATGACATCTCATTTGGAGACATTCTTGAAGTCCTTAAGCAGAAGGGTGGCTGGTATTCCCAATATATATGGGTCTACTTTTGTTTGTTGAAAGCTCATTATTTTTGACAAACAAAAGTCCGACTCCATGTATGTAAAAGTGCACCTAAACAAAAGTGCACTTTCGCGAATACCAGTTCACCGAACCGGTAAAATAAAAAAAAATAACATACTGCACAGGCAGTTTTGCCAGTGGGGGTGTCCCCCTGCACCCATCATTTGGCTCTCCACACCCCTGCTACTTTATATATACTAACTCCGAGATCGCACTACAGTGGGGAAAGAGGTATATTCCCTTATCCCCACTGTAGCATGCCTTGGTGCTGCAGTGTTTATTATTATTTTTTTTATATTACCAGTTCGGTAAACTGGTATTCACAAAAGTGCACTTTTGTTTAAGTGCACTTTTGCATAAATGGGGTCGGACTTTTGTTTGTCGAAATAATTAGCTTTTGACAAATGAAATTAGACCCATATATATATATATATATATATATATATATATATATATATATATATATATATCTAATGTGAATTATGTACGTGAAAGAAGCAGCACTTGATGATGTGTTAAAGGCTGTTTTAGTCTGGCAGTCCTCTGTATAATTTACAATCTTTTAATTTTTATGTGAATTGTTTTTTTCATCAACATATGGTCTTTCTTTTTGTACATATGGTTCTCTCAGACATATACATAGTTTATATACTACACACTGCTGCTTGCACACATACACACGCACACAAGAAGAAGCACACTTTCTTTCTGGGGAAAAGCAACATATGTATTTCAGTCTCCTGACCTCATGCAGTTCACAGTAGATTTTATGATTTTTTTAAATATTTGCCCGCTCAGAGGGGACAAAACCAATGTTTGATGTGTTATAGATGTGTTACTGAATTTTCTATATAAGCAGGAAGCCTTTTCACGTGAAAGTACACACACACACACACACACACACACACACACACACACACACACACACACACACACACACACACACACTTTCACAGGGGAAAGCTAATTTATGAAGTGTTGCCTTCTGTGTAGGGTTCTTCAGGCAATTCCCTATGTTGCATGGTTGTTTTAGTGTTATCAAGTGCCACCCTCCGCATCACAGCCAGCAAATGCACTCACATATAGCAAGTGTTTGCTTCTTCAGCAAAACAGCCTTTGTTGTATTTACGTTTGGTCTGTGGTGTTTTATCAGTCAATTTACAGTACTGTATGACTGCTACCAAATAAATACCAAGTCTTTGTCCCAGTCACAAACAAAGATAATACTTTTTCACTGAACATAGCTGTTGATATGTTACTATCTAGTCTTCATTTTTATAAGACAGACTGCATTATAGTACTTATGCTATACTACAGCCAGTAACACTTCACCATCATCTGTTGCAGATATATTACTTTCTACTAAAAGCAGCCTTTGATGTTTGACTTTTTTACCCCTTGTATTATTAGGCAATTCACATTATTGTGTGATTTTTAAATGATATGCAGAACTTTGCTCCACTCTCACATAGTAAATATATTGTTTCCCCTTGAAAGCAGCTTTTATGTGTTACTGTCTGGCTCTTAGAGTCTTAATTTAGCTTTGCTGTTTAGTCATTGCGGCTTGTTAGATACCTTTGCCTCATTCTGAAACAACAGGTATACTGTTTTCCTACTGAACAGAACACTGGTTCCTTTTTGCTGTCCTGTCACACCTGCTGCTGTGATCTAGTCTTATCTTTACTGTGAACGTGTATTTTTTTAAATTGCTCATAGAATTAACCATCTGATTATTTGAGCATTTTTGGTACAAACCCCTGTGGAGTAAAATCTGTCATATAATATTGCCTACTCTACAAGAGACTGGTGATAAGCACATGCAGCATTTTTACCTAAACAGCTGATAACTCCTCTCTTGCTACAAAGGCACATGTCATGGATTGGCTAGATATAACGTACTATAGTCTTTTAGGGCAGGAAGGTGCCCGCGGTGGTGCAGCAGTTAGTGTTGCTGCCTCACAGAAAGAGGTTCTCTGGTTTAATTCTCGGCTGGGGTGCCTTCTGTGCGGAGTCTTCATGTCCTCCCTGCGGTCACGTGGGTTTCCTTCTGATGCTCCAGTTTCCTCCCACATCCCAAAGACATGCTGTAGGTGGATTGGACACTCTAAATTGGCCATAGGTGTGAGTCTGTGTGCCTTCAGTGGAAGGTTGGGCACCGGGCTGGCAACTCGACACTGTAAAACTCCACTGCCAATTGTTCTGCGGACTGTTGTTCCGCTGTGATGACCCCTAACCAGGAAAAGCCAAAAGAAGAAGTAGTAGTATTTTAGGGAAGGAAAAGAAACAGTATTAGTATCATGCTGTTTTACTTCTGAATTAATGTTAGGGTAGCATTTTATTTAGTTTAGTTTATGGTAATTGTTTTATTTGCTCATTAATTATGTTAGTGAAGCATTTAACTCTGAACTAATTTGAAGGCTGGGACTTCTGTTTTTATTTTTGAAGCTACCCATTGTATGATTTTTCCAATGAAAAATATAGGTAAAACTAGGTTATCTCAGCACTTGAAACTAAGGCACTGCTAGCAGGTACCAAAATATCTTGGACCTTAGCTGATGCAGTGGAATAAAGCCCTGACTATGGATGGGCCTTATAATCTGAGACTGATTAGCAGCTCAAGGACTGGAAGAGCTGGGCAGGTGAGGGTTCATGTGATTAGCTTATTCTGACTGTCCAATCCTGGGAGAAAGGAGATAGTCATTCCAGATGGCCGATTGTTACTATCCAAGCAGAGGCTTGCATTTGCACAGTGGTAATAGGACCAAGATGCATAGGCTTGGCAATTTCAAGCTTGTGATGTTGAGATGTAGAAAGCATAGGATGCCACTACAATGATGTGAGTACCTAAATGAATCCACTGGAAGTGGGGTTACCACCATTAAAGAGAAAACCATAATGGATGCACACATAACAGCTTATACAGTTGGCTGCCATCATGGGGATCCATAACAAAGGCTGATGGTCAGCAGGCAGTGGAGAGAAAAAACATAAATTAGCACTTGCACTGCAGTTAAAAAGTTAGCAATTCCTTTTACTTGCTTAGCATTTGAATTAAAAAATATAAATAATTTGTGTGTATGGCAGCAAAAACTTTTCTTGGTTATTTTCTGGATTCTGTAAGTAGTACAAGAGACTTGAGAACTGGATTTATTGGTAGTTGTTGCATTATTTCACCTGCTGGACTATAGATAAATACAATAATGGAGAGTATACTCACGCTCAAGCAGCTGTCAAAATAAAGTTATTGAAACCAACACCTACTGAAAATGTATTTTCTTAATCTTTTGCTCTAGTCTCAGGATGAACTACGACAACATCTACGGGAGTTTGATGAGACAAAGAAGCAAATAGAAGAGGATGGAGACCGTGAAATCCAGGACATCAAAATCAAATATGAACGTCGGCTACGGGATGAAAAGGAATCCAACCTGCGGTTAAAGGGAGAAACTGGAATTATGAGAAAAAAGGTAAATAAAATGTCAGTCTTAATTTAAGCTGCCTTGATGGTTGAGAAGGTGCAGTAAGTGATAGCATTGCTTCAGGCAGGTATTAGTTATTCATTTTTCCCGGACGTTTGTGTGAAATACACATTAGAAATGCATTATCTTTGACATTATTCTGTGAAAATTATCTGGTGTATGAAGGTAGAAGAGGATGTAGCAGAAGAAAAAAATGAGATTGTGTTAAGCATTTACTGCCTACCTTATTTACTGAGCAAACAATCTGATTCCAATAATTTAAACAGAATCAGAGATAACTTTAGACCTTTCCATGGAGAAGGGGAAGGTTCTTCATATATTGTTCTTGTCAGACCCCTCCTTTAGAATAGGGTTGCCACCTTTTCAAATGCCCAAAGTGGGACATTTTTGTAGAAACGTCAGATTTTACAAGGCAAAACATACCCACGGCCAGTACAAAGGACAGAACTTAACTTTTTTGCCAAAATAAAAGCTTATTATTTTAGCATTTGAGTTGATTATTCTGTTTCATATAACATTTAGATGTTCCAGATACAAAATAACTGTTTTATGCAACTATTAAAGAAAATATTGGAAATATTTTTGTCCTAAAATCTCAGGACATTTGCCATTTTTTTAAATTTTTTTGCAGGACACAACTGCCAAAAGAGGGACTGTCCCTCGCAAAGTGGGACAGTTGGTAACACTACTTTAGAATAATTTAATTTTATTTTCAGGCCAAAGAAAAGGCTGAGACTTCATTAACAGTGGCTAGCAGCTCAGAAGAGTAACTAATACTTTGCAAGTCACTAACTGACAAATCAATGGCAAGTATATCACATGGCCTAGCAAAAACAATTGTCTGTTTTCATCTAGTAATCTCAGGATATCCAGTATATAAAATTGTTACTCAACCATATATAACATCTGTATGGACCTACATTTATATCACAGTAGTTACCCTACACCTCATACTCATTGATCTTTCAGTAATGATAGCCATATGTCTTAACATCACTCAACTTTATCTTTTGCTTTATGTAATCCTTTGTAGTCTTGTGATGGCAGGTTCCATTTTTTTTCCCTGCTGCATCTGATCTGTGGCACTTGAGTGCTCTGTCATTTCAGACTCCACCCCCACCCTATCCATCCCCACCAACAATACCTTGTCTCTAAAATAAACATGTTACTCCTGACCTGACAAACATTTTCCTGCAATAAAAATAGGAACAAAGATCTCATTCTTCAGTTGCAGGCCATTATTAATTCAAAAAGACATGTCCTCGCTTTTTGTTTAGATTGTAGTAAAGAAAATATCATTAATTACTCTGAGGTCCTGTAAATTAGATGACTATGCAGCAAGATTTGTGTCATACAGGAAATTATATTCTATCCTCATTTGCATCGAGGCAGCATTCATTTTCCTTGTCAGACTCATTGTCGTTTTTGGTTGGAATTTCTTCTGGACCGTAAATGGTGGAAGTGAAGCTCAAAATATTAAATAAGAAATATCCTTTGATGTTTTACTGCAAATGTTACTCTGCAAGAAGGTGATACCTCTTAAACAGATTTTAATGTTCACTTTGGAATCTGGAGTACTAGTGAACACTGCAGCATTGTTGCACTTCATTTGTTCTATTCTTGTAACATTTATTTCTGCACTGAAGATGGCTTTCATCCTATACTACCCAGTGTTTCAATGAACACTTTGTGCTTTTTTTTACTTAAATAGTTTTGATACTTCAGATTATTAGAATTTTGTAAACTATATTTTGATGCTTTATATATATATATATATATATATATATATATATATATATATATTTTTTTTTTTCCCTGCACGTATGTACTGATGTCCAGAATCAGCAGAGTACTATTTTCCTCAAATACCCACTGCTTCATCCATTTTCTATCCCTGCTTCTTTTCTTCCCTGTTTTTTTTTCATGCATATATAGCATTCATACTCTTGATAAATTACTTCCTTCCGTAAATGTGTGCTGTAGCTCATTTACTTAGTTTATGGTTTGAATCTTGTTGCCTGTGTACTCTGGCTGTTGCATATGTGTTACTGTTATTATTTCTTGTAGAGCTTTTCTCCCAGTTCCTCCTCTGAAAAGGAGCTTGTTTGCCCAGCTGGATTTTCCCAGTAAACAAATGAAAATAAATAAACACATAAATAAATAATAAATCTAGGCTTCTATCATCTCAAGAAGTTACAATGTAGACTATATAGTTACTCTTTTCTTTGATATCTAAAAGTTACCATCTGATGTTGCCAATCTTCATTCATTCTTGACTGATGGATTCGGTTCCGATCCCTAGGAATCAACTCGGCCGTTATACAAAGCTCACGCCAGCCAAAAACACTCGAGCTAAGGCTCTAGCCATACTGCCTCTCTTCCCATTACCTTCAGATCTTGTTTGCTGAGTAGAAAATTGGACACGTCAGTTGATGCTGTCAGCTAAGTGCTTAAAAAGTTTCTTCTTAATCTGATTATAATAGTTTAAAACTGTGTAATTCCTTACTAGTTAGTGTCGTTTAAGACTTTTTCATGTGAGTGACCTTTCTGGAACTTTCTATCCCCTTTTTTTTACCTCACAGTAATTCTCTTTTACCATTGTTGGTAATGGGCCTCTTCTTCCCTCTTACTGCTGGTAATCCTTAATACCATTGTTGATATTTTTCTTGTGCTTTTCTTTCCCGTCCTTTACCCGTTTGAGTATTCTCCAAACATCATAGTTGGTATATCTTTAAAAAAAAAAAAAAAAATTAGATATTTAATTGATCTCCTTCAATAACCTTTCTTTTCCTCCTTTTTCCTATGTGTGTCTGTGTGTCCGTGTCGTGTGTCACTAACTGGATGACATGGCAGAAAAACAAAAAGTGACCTCCAGGTTTAAACAGTGTAAGGACTGTGGCAGAAAGATGCCCAATTCTGATGGGCATCTTTCTTGTGCCTACTGTATAGGTGTCCCTTATTTGGAAATTGCTTGTGATATCTGTAAGGGCTTTAGTACCCAAACTCTTGCAGAGAGATAGAATAAATTAATTCTAAAAGGCTTGTTAAAGTGTCCCTTTGGTGAAGCTCTGTCTGAGGCAGAGACTTCAAAATCTCCAAAGTCTGAGGCAAAAAAATGGAGCCATTCAGTACTGTCTTCCCCTAAGGTACATGACTCCAAATCTCAAAAATCCCATGTTCCGACTGTTTCTTTGGAACAGAAGGCAAAAATACAAAAAACGTCACTATCTTCTGCTCCAGCACTGAAGACAACTAAATTAGCATCTTTGACATCAACTATTGAACCAACTCTACCCACTTTCAACACAGACCATGACTTCGGCGCCGACGACCTATCTGACACTAACAATAGTTACATCTACCCATTCGGTTACATCGTCTCCCTCTATACAACAGACCATGGGGCCGAAGGTCAATGTTTTAAGTATTCCCTAGACTAGATATGTCTCTTCAATAGACCCCTTTTTTGGGTCAGCAGCTGAGTCCCTTTGTGGACAGACCAGAGTCTCCTTTGGGAATGTCAATCCGTTCCTCCAGGAGTCTATCAGAATTGGATGTAGTCAGATTAGTAGACCAGCTTTTAGCAGTCAGAGGCCTTCCTGCACCCTCACAGATCTCCCTCCCTCCTGGAGCTGTGGTTTACTTTCCCAGGACTCCTACATATATTCCTCCTTCAACCTCCTCCCAGGTCTTGGAGCCCATTGCTTCAACACTCCTGGTGCCAACTGCCTTGGTGCTGATGGTGGATCTCATCTTGGCACCAGAAGCTATTCTGTGGTCTTTGGCTCCTTCAGAACCATCGCACCCATGGGACCAAGATTTGGCTATCAGTTCTGAGATCCTTGGACCGGCTCCAATTGTTTCTCTGGTGCCATCTGTGGCTCTTGGGACCATGGTAGTTTCAAGTCTTCTCTCAGCTCCTACTCTGGAAGGCGGCTTATCGGAGTGGGGTGTGACCCTGGTTCCGGGGTTGTATTTCTCGGCTACAGGCTCCCATCCCTCTTCAGGTGGGGCTGCCTTCCAGATTATGGAGAGAGCTTTAGCCTCAGCAGGCTCCCAGTTGGTTCCATCCCAGTCAGAGTGCCATATTTTTGTTCCCTCCTGTTCGCAGCTGCCACAATCTGCTAAGCCTGGACAGCGGGGACAAGAGCAGCAAGATACCCTAGTTCAAGGTCCCCCCTCTTCAGAGTCTTCCTCAGAACTTCCCCTTGAGGAGCCACCCTGTAAGAGATCATGCAAGAGGAAGCACCTGGATTCTCCAGAAGAATCAGTCACTGAGGATACAGATTATGATGAAAGAGAAGGGTCCCCACTGTCACCCCCTGAAGATGTCTCCTTTGGAGACATCCTGGAAATATTAAAACAGAGGGTGATTGGAAGTCCTCAAACCCATCTTCTGAGGAATCTGTTTTCTTGCAAGCTTTTTGTGCTGTCCATCTACTTCTTGGGTGACCCTGCCCGCCGGCGAACTAATCAAATTGATCATTCAGCATGCATGGAAGGCTTCTGACACCATAGGTCCTATTCCCTGTAGATCGGATAAGATTCTTTCGGCCCTAGAGGATCAACCCCATTTGTCTAAGGGTCTAGCAGTGGATGCCATGGTGGTGGCGGTGGCCACCAAAAAGGAATTCGTCAAAGAGAGTTCAACTGTCCATCCTCTTAACTGAGAGTCACGGACAATGGACAGATTTGAGAAGCGGGTATTTGCTTCATTGACCTTTACTATTCAGTCCTTGAATTTTTTGGCACACTTCACTAGACTCCAAAGGAATCTGATAACTGAGCTTTCAGACACCCTAGCAGGAGCTGTGTCTGACGAGGTTCGAGATAAGTTTGCCTCAGAGCTTGCCACTTTGGAGTTGATCTTGAATTCATGCATGCGGCTTATTGGGCATACAGCTGAAGGGACATCTAGAGCAGAGGGTACAGGCATTGCCATTAGGTGCCACACCTGGATGTGCTTGTGTGAGTGTCTTTCTTTGTCAATGCTACTTCAGTGTTTGGCTTAAAAGTTAGAGACACATTAGCCAGGTGTGAAAAGGACCAGAAGACCCTTTCCGCTGTAGGCATGCATTTTTCCACTCCACAACGACCTTACTCTAGGAATCAGAGGAGTAGAAAAATGTGGTTCAAGAAGACCCAAGAGCCTTTTCAGGACACATGTGGTGAGTATTCCCCCCAAGGCAGAGGGGGAGCTCTTTTGGAAGATGCCCCTCCCATGGCAGAAGGGATTCATGTAACCAGGGTTCCAGAGATTCCTTTTTTGGACAACCATACCAGCGTTCCTGAGCAGAGGCCCAATTGCATACCTTTGGAAGCAGTCAGTGGAAAATTTTATCTGCACTATTCAGCCTGGCTCACAGTAACATCAGATTCCTGGGTGAAGACAATAATCACCAGAGGTTACTGCATTCCCTTCAGTCTTTTCCCCAAACCCCAAATCTCCACTGTTCCACCCAGTCAGAGGGATCTAGCAGCACTAGAAATTCAAAAGTTGCTTCAAAAAAGAGTCATATAAGCAGTCCTACTAGACCAAATAGGATCCAGATGCTTCTCAAGATATTTCTAGAAGGATGATTGGATGTGCTCTATAGAGCTTCAGGATGCATATTACCACATAAAGATGGACAAACATTCCAGAAGATATCTCCATTTCTTATCTAGATGACTGTCTCCTCATTGCCCCCTCCAGGCATCTGCTGCTTTGCGCCATAGGCTGTTCTACATCTTGCCGAAATCTTAGGTATTTCAATCCACAAAGAAAAATCACAACTATCTCCCAAGCAGGACCTGGAATTCATAGGAACAAGGTTAAATACAATATCCTGTGTGGCCTCCCTTCCTCATCACAGGTTGTTAAAGCTAAGATCGCAACTTCAAATAATCCTCTCCCAAGACAAAGTTCCTCTGGTACTACAACTTCTGAGATCCATGGCAGCAGTAATAACATTAGTTCCCCTAGTGAGATATCACATGATGCTGCTTCAGTGGCTCTTAGCATCACAGTGGTTACTTCTAACACACCCCATGTCCCATCCAGTCTTAATAACAAATCGCTGCAAAATGGATTTATCTTGGTGGATGAAGCCAGAAGAAAATTTATGGAGTTGTCCTTTTTCTCCCTCTCAGCCCAAGGCTGTAGTGACCACAGATGCTTCCCAGATAGGGTGGGGTGGGGGGGGGGGCATTTTCTGGGGAAGACTGTCCAAGGCACTTGGTCTCTGCAAGAGACCAATTTGCACATCAGTGTCTTAGAACTGAGGGCAGTGCTTTTAGTGTTGCAAGCGTTTCAGTCTGTCCTTCCATCAGGGACAGTTGCTATCCAATCAGACAACATGTCCATAGTCTGGTATATCAACAAACTGGGGGGAACTAGATCCTACCCTCTATGTCGGGAAGCCCCTAAGAGTTTGGCAATAGCAGTTGCCTCCTACCTCTTTATAACAGCAGCGCATATCCCGGGGAACTCCAACGTGATTGTGGACAAACTAAGCAGTTGTATCCTTCTGCCTCATAAGTGGTCTCTCAATCCCAATGTAGCGACGAGAATCTTTCATCAATGGAGTCAGCCTTGCTGTGACCTGTTCACCTCTCGCATAAACCACAAATGCAGCAGCTACTTTGCCCTAATCCCCCCTCGCTGGGAGTCACCAAGATATGCACTTCTTCATGATTGGCCCCCAGGACTTCTGTATGCTTTTCCCTCAATTCCACTAATTCCCCAGTTTCTGAGGAAAGCCCAACAGTTGAGAAGCAAAGTGATTCTCATTGCACCTTACTGGCCCCATCAAGTCTGGCTTCCCTTTATTTGGCCTCACATGGTTCACCGCCCGTGGACTCTGGATCCAACTCTGGACCTGCTATCTCACCCTCAGGGCTTGGTGGCTCCCAACCTTCAACATCTCAAGCTGGCAGCTTGGTTTCTCCAATTCCAGAAAATGCCAGGCAGGACAGCTTGTCCTCTCCAGTGTAGAAGATACTTCTGGCTTCCCATAAACTGTCCACTAGGAAAATTTACCTAAACAAATGGAAAAGATTCTCTATTTGGTCCGGTACAAATGGCATTGATCCTTTCTTGGGACCAGTTGATTATATCCAGGAATACTTAGCCACCTTATTTCAACTGGGAGCCTCAACATCTACAATTAGAATTCATCTAGCTGCCATATTTGACTTGGAAAACTATATTTATGATAGCCATAACGTCAGCTAGGGAAGTTTCACAGCTTCAGGCTTTATCCTCCAAGTCTCCTTATTTAATATTTCATAAGGATAGGGTGTCCTTAAGATTGCATCCTTCCTTTCTTCCTAGGGTGATGTCAGAATCTAACATTAATCAGTCCATTAACCTCCCTGTGTTCTTTTCAAATTTTTCAAACAAAGAAGATTATGTTTTACATTTATTAGATGTCCACAGATAATTACATTTCTGTATTCACAGGTGAGAAGTTTAGAAAATCAGATCGGTTATTTGTATCCTTTTCAAAAATGAAATTGGGAGAACCAGTTACCAAAGAAACTTTGTCAAAATGGGTAACTGACTACATATCCTTTGTTTATAACAAGTTTTGCCTGGCCTTACCAAAGCCCTTAAGTGCTCATTCAACCAGGTCCAAAGCAACTTCATCACCTTTTCTATGCAGGTCTTCCATGGATGATATTTGTGCGGCTGCAATGTGGGCTAAACCTCATACCTTTATTACTCATTACAAGTTAGATCTGATCTCTAAGGGAAGAGCAGCCCTCAGCTCAACAGTACTCAGGAATATCCACCCGGGAATAAAGTAGCTGGGACTCTGTCCCACATGCTGAGGAATGAATGAAAATTTACATCAGATAAAGAAGTTATGTATACACCATAACACTCCATCTGTGTTGTCCATTTTCATTCTTCTTCAACTCCCCTCCCTCCAGCCCCCTGCCTTTTTCTCTTGATGATTTCTGGAAGAACAGAAAATTATTAAAGGAACTGAAGTTCCTGTTTTTTAAGCCCCAGATAGTGACTTTCAAAATAAAACCTTTAATATCATTGCTATATACAATAAAGGTCAGCAAACAAGATCTAGGGAAAGAGGGGGACTTTTATGTTATGGGTAAGGGAGGAGCTTGAGAGATTGCAGTATCCATGAGCTGTAAGAAAGCATCCAAGTTGGATCCCAGCCCACATGTTGAGGAAGACCAAAAATGAACAACACAGATGTATTGCTATTGTAAGTATATAACTTCTTTTTTTGTTACATTTATAACATTTCAATTCACATTTTTTGCATCATATGCCATTTTCCCATAAATATAAAATTTTTGTCACATATACTTATCAAAAGTCTTTCTTTTCCACAAAAAAAAAAAAAACATGTTTTGGGTCATCCTCAGTATTTATGGCAACCATATTGTCCTCCACATCATGCTTAGCTAATGTACAGTTTTTTTCTCTTTCTATTTTTAACACAATATTACAATTAATTCTACCAGTTCATAAACCCATTTTATCATAAACTTTTGCAATGTCCAGTACTTCTTTATATAAAGTTTTCAAATGTCCTTTGAAAGTCTCTCTCTCTTTCCACCTGTGTTCAAAATTGTACATGTATTTTCTTTTTTCTTTCCCTGTTAAATTATTTTATCACATAAAGATTCCATGGGTTGCAGTCTTTCTTTTTTCATATTCTACAAGAAAAATTTCCATAGAAAAAAACAAGTTTCAAATATAATGCCACAAAACGTCTCTTTGTTAATAAAAATAAATTTTCTTACCTCATGTGCTTTTACACCCAAATGAGCTATTAAATTGTCCCACACTTCATACCTATCCAGTTCTTTGTCTTCTTTACTTTGAATCATTACCACATACTTTAATGTTTCATTTTCTTCTGCCTTTTTTTTAGCTACTCCCCCTTTGCCTTCTTTTACTTTCTCTACTTATATTTTCTTTTCCTTATCACCACTATTGTTCAGTATTGTCTCTATATCCTCCTTTATTATTTTTTTTCATAATGCCCCCCAGGAAACATCTTCATTTTTCTGGATCATTTTGCACCACCATTTCTTTAAGTAAATCATCCCATAACCTTCCCAACTGAAGGGTTGTAGTTATACATCCATAATTTGCCGACTTATCTCCATCAAACAAATTTCTTTGAAACATCTCAGAACACTGCACGCATTCTCTAGACTTGATATTGGCTTTCTTCTCTGTTTCTCTCACCACTCCATTATCTCCTTCTCTCTTCTATCTGCCTCCCTGTTTCTCCCATCTGCCACTGTGCCTGGAATGGAAACAGGAAGTGCTCATGCAAAATTGGTCCTACTTGCAACAACAACGAGTAGGGGAAGTTGCATGATGCCCTGACCAAATGTCCCTTAGTAGTGTAAATATTACCTTGGGACCCCCCTGAAAAGAAGCCACTAGCCTCTTGAGACTAACACAGTCAACAAAGGATAAATAAATGTAACTGTTCTTACTTGTCGATTGAAGTTTGGCTAGTCACCATCTCATGATCTGTTAATTTCATCCAATGCAAGAGCTGTGCCTTTTACTCACAGTTATTTGTTCAAGTGGTGTGTATTATTAATATCCCTTATTCTTTTGTCTGGCCTGGATATGTCATGCTTGGTTGACAACTACTGCATTGAGTCTTATTAAGTTGAGCCTGGTGGATTGAGTAGGCTTATATTAAGTGCTGTATAACTACCTATGAAGTCACTAGACATCTGGTGTAAGACATAATTCCTTTCATTTCTAGCTCTGCTCTTTCAATCAGTTATTCTGAATTGGGTACCTTTGAAAGACTTATCATCAGGTTGACAAAAGAATACTGCCTATCTTTCCTCGGTTTGAATTCTGTGAAGGAAACCACAGATGTGAAGATGTTTTATCTCACCGTCCATTCTTGCTGATGGGTTTGGAGGACAGGCCAAATGCAAAAGCTCGAGGTCTTCAACCAGCTTGTGGCCTACTCCCTATCCCATGATGCACTGATGCTTCCCTCAGATCCCGTTTGCTGCTGCAACAGATCGGGAGTGCTTCACTAATCTCTGGCCAGTCAAACTTTTATATTTGATATTTTCTCAATATTTGCTTAAAATTTTGTCTTAGAGTAGTTAGGTATTGTAGTGAATAAGTTTTCTTTATCTTGTTATGTTATAGGTAGTAAATTAGTCTGAGTGAGTGTATGCTAGTAGTCTGTTTCTGGCCATGTTTTTAGGCCTTTAATATCTTCCTACCTTAGTCGTTTAAATTATCTAGTGTTATTCAAAGCCTATTATATTTCAAGACTTGTTTGGTGTTCATTTCTTTTAGTGTGTGCTGAGGAACCCATTTAAATTAGAGGGTTCATTGCTGTTGTGTTCCCAAGCCCAAGGTTTATGGCCTAGTAGTTAGGTAGTTGTTTAATAGTTCTTTGGTGTGTTTTACAAGCATATTTCTTTATACAAGGCTTACATACTGTAAATTTGTGTGTGTTTTTGCTATAGGTGCTACCTGTGAGACATGTCTCAACAACAAAAAGAGGTTAAGCAATCCACGTCTGGGTTCAAGAAGTGCCCAAAATGTGGGCCATAACAGATGGACATTCTACTTGTGTTTATTGTTTAGGGGAGGTTCATCTCTAAGAGGTTTGCTCTATGTGCCACTCATTTAGTGCTAGGGTGTTACATGAGTGTAAAAGGAAATTGATTGATAGAGGTCTTTTAAAATCCTCTTTTCAACAGGAACTGGACAAGGACAACTGTGACAAACTTTCTAAATCTTCTTCGGGTTTGTCAGAGCCGAGTAAGCGTCCATCGACCAGCAAATCCAGAACAGATAAGTCTTCAACATTGGCTCCACCACCTTTGGAGCCAACTGTTGTTACAGTTAGGAGCCGGTCCCCAGTATTGGAGCCGGTGTCTCCTACTTTAAAGTCACCATTATAGCAGTCAGTGGCTTCATCCATTCCATCTTCTTGGTCTTCAAGCAGGCTGTCAGATATGGATGTGGTTCGTGTGGTGCAGAGGCTTCTGCAGACACTGGCGCTGGCCAAACTTCTATTGGGACCGATCCCTAGGACTTTGGAACTAACAAAAACCCTTCCATTGTCTTCTGTTCCTTCTCTGATCTGACTCGAGGCTTCAGAGCTGGAGTGCTTGGAGCTGATGATTGTGGAGACATTGGAACCGACGCCTGCTTTACATCTGTCGGGTCCGACCACACTGAGATCTTCACTCACTGATTGGGTCTGGATAGGCTAGTTGAACTGATTTTTTTGGTTCCAACTTTGCCTTTCGGGGCCTCGGCTCAGTTGAGCTCGGTTCCTACCTTGGGCTCATGGCCCGCAGTTCTGGCGCTGAGGGACTCTCCTATTTCTTCGGATACAGAGGTTTCTTCATGTTGGAACTGAGGGGCATTCGATGCCATGAGGAGTGTGTTGTCAACTCCAACAACCACACCATCAGAACCAGCAGCTCCTTCCCCTAACGCACCGGTGTCTACCTCTACATCACACATCCCTCTAAAGTGTAGAGACCCTGAGCCTTAGGAAGCTCCATTGGGCGAACCCTGCTCTTCCAAGACCTCTCCAGAAGTTCCCACTGAAGAGGTTCCCAGGAAGAGACTTTGCAAGAGAAAGCATCTGGACTCCCCACAGGAATCCGTTACTTCAGACACTGACTTAGATGAATCAGAAGGGTCCCCACGGTCCCCCTCGGAGGATATCTACTTTGCAATTATCTTGGAAATTCTTAAGCAGAGGGGTGGCTGGAAGTCCATTAACCCTACTGATGATGAGTCAGTCCTTCTGAAGGTGTTTGGGTCTCAGCCCTCCACCACATGGGTGTCTCCATCCTTTGATGAGCTGATTGAGCTAATCTCTCAAAGGGCATGGGTGTCCCCGGATACCATGGAGCCTGTCCCTATGAGGCCTAATAAATTTATAACTTCCCCCAGGACAAGACCTTCCTGACCAAAGGAGTGCCCATTGAAGCTATAGTGGTGGCGGCAGCAACCAAGAAGGAAGTGTCAGAAACTTCTACATCTGTCCATCCTCCTAATAAGGATTCTAGGATCATGGACAGATATGGTAAGCGCATGTTTAGTTCACCGACTTTTGTTCTCTGATCACTGAACTATCTAGTGCACTTTACTAGGTTGCAAAGAGATCTTCTGAAAGAATTAGGAGATACTCTGCAGGGTTCTGTAGCTGTGGAGAGTCTCAGAGAAGGTAACTTCCCAGCTCACTACCCTTAATTCTCTTGTAAACTCTTCCATGCGTCTGGTCTCGTATGCAGATGTTGGAACGAGTAGGGCAGCAGGTACAGGAATTGTTCTTAGGAGACATTCCTGGATGCTTATGTTCCTTTGCTGAGCCCTTTAAGTCATCCTTTATTAACACCCCTATCGATGGCTCATCCCTTTTTGCTTGTTGTTCTTCATGGATTTTGTACTGTAGGTGTTTTGCCTTTTTCATGTGCCTTATGGCATAACAAAGAATAAAGAATATCATCTTTTATCAGGATACCATTGTCTGCTGGTCTACATTGTTTTTTGAATTGCTTTTTGAGACCTGGCAGGTGTCTTACGTGCAGGGACTGTATTTTGCTCATCCCTTTTTGGACCCAAAGTGAAGGAAACACTTACCAGGAATGAGCAGGACGGAAAGTCTCTGTCTGCTGTCGGAGTCCATTTTTCCACCCTTAACAGACCTTACCCCAAAGGTCTGAAGGGAGAGAAGATGTGGTTCCGTAAAACTCAAGGAGCTTTCCAGGACACTCATGGTGAACCCCCCTAGAGGAAGAGGAGGGGGTAATAATGGAAGACGCTACCCATGCGGCAGAGGGTGTCCACAGAATCAGGGTGACAGAGACCAGTTCTCTGAGAAACCCCATCAGCACTCCTGAGAGGAGGCCCACCTGTCCATCTCTGGAGGCAGTCGGGGGATGCTTTTCTTTGTAGCAGATGCCTGGCTAAAATATTAAAAGACAGCTGGGTAGAAAGCATCATATCCATAGGATACTCAATTCCCTTTGTCACTCTCCCCCCCCATAAGAAAAATCCTGGATGTTCCACCAAGTCTCAAGGAACAAGCAGCCACAGAGATTCAAAGTTGCTGGAAAAAAGAGTCATCCAACCAGTCCCAGCAGTCCAGAGAGGATCCAGAAGTTACTCAAGGTTCTTTTTAGTTCCAAAGAAAACAGGGGACTGGAGGCCCATTTTGGATCTCAGCAGACTAAACAAGTTGGTAAAAATGACAAAATTCCAGATGGTCACGCTACAGTCAATACTTCCCTTTTTAGGGAAAGACAGTTGGATGTGCTCAGTAGATCTCCAGGATGTGTACTACCACATAAAAATGGACAGGCCATCCAGGGATCATCTACACTTCCGGCTGGGAACCAGTCATTATCAGTTTCGCATTCTGCCCTTTGGTCTCACTACAGCCCCCAGAGTGTTCACCAAATGCATGGCAGTAGTCATGGCTCACCTGAGACGTTTGGGATTCCAGGTGTTTCCATACCTAGATGACTGGCTCCTCACTGCTACCATCAGGCATCAACTCATACAAGCAAGGGACACAACTTTGAACCTCTGCAGTCAGTTGGGAATTACCATACATTCAGAAAAATCTGCCTTGTCGCCATCACAACATACTGTTTTTATTAGCAGAGCTAAATACCATTACTATGACCTTAAACCTTCCACCAGAATGATTTTGTGTTCTAAAAAAACAGGTCCTGGACCTGCTCCCGGCAGAAAAATCTCTGGTTTCAATGGTACTCAAATTGTTAGGGACAATGGAGGCAGCAATCATTGTGATTTCTTTAGGTTGGATGCATGTGTGTGTACTGCAATGGGCTCCTGTTCATGCAATGGTCTTTTCAAGGACTTCCAATGTCACACAAAATCATAACAATGAATTCATGCAAGAAGGACCTTCAGTGATGGTTGACATCTCACCAAGTAACTCTGGGTTGCCCCTTTGTTCTACCCACTCCTATAGCCAAGGTGGCCACGGATGCCTCCCTGATAGGGTGGGGGGGCATTATCAGGGAAGAACAGCCAAAGGCACGTGGAGGAAACAAGAGGCTCATCTGCATATCAGTGTCCTGGAGATGAGAGCAGTACTTCTAGCATTGCAGTCCTTTTAAGACTCTTTCCCTCTGTGTACTATTGTAATTCAGACAGACAATATGTCAGTGGTCTGGTACATAAACAAACAAGGAGGAACCAGATCTTATTCCCTATGTCGAGAGGCTCTGAGAGTATGGCAGTGGGCAGCTTCCATCCAGTGCTTTCTGATAGCAAAGCACATTCCAGGGAGATCCAACGTGATAGCAGACAAACTGAGTAGGACAATTCTATTGCCTCATGAGTGGTCCCTAAAGGAAGAAGTAGCAGAAAGGATAGTCCGCAGATGGGGCCAGTCTTGCTGTAATCTCTTTGCAACTCTAACAAACATGAAAATCAGCAGCTACTTTGTCCTAATCCCCCCTCCGGGGGATGCCCCAAGGGATGCACTTGTACACAATTGGCCCCTGGGTCTTCTTTATGCCTTCCCTCCTTTCCCTCTAATACCCAAAGTTTTACAGAAAGTCAAGGCTCTGGGAAGGACCATCATTTTAATAGCCCCTTACTGACCTCATCAAATTTGGTTCCCCTTCCTCCAGCCTCATCTATTGGAAGAACCTTGGATTCTGGACACAGTTCCCAATCTTTTGAACCATTCATCAGGAGCGCTCCATCCTTCTCTTCAGTCCCTCAAACCGACAGCTTGGCTGCTCCAATTCCAAACATAGCCAGGATTCACAACCTCTCAGCTGCGGCTTAGGATATTTTAACATCCTGTCATAAATCGTCTGCCAGGAAGTTATAACTTAGTTAATGGAAAAGGTTTTCTATATGGCATTTCAGAACAATATTGACCTGTACCTGGCTTCAATTTCATCCATTCTGGAGTTTTTGAGTAAACTTTTCAATGAAGGGAAAGCTGCGGCAACCATTAGAGTTCAATTAGCAGCAATGTTTAACTTTCATCTTGGTGACCAGGGTTCTAATATCATGTCACATAGACTCTCTAAAGCCTTTCTCAAGGGTACTGTTCATTTGAGACCACCCATCAAAGCTCCAGCTATGCCATGGAATCTAAATTTTGTTCTTTCCCGAATAATCCTACCCCCTTTCGAACCAGCCTTATCTTGTGACTTAAAATATCTATCATGGAAAACCATATTTTTAATAGCTATTACTTCTGCTTGGAGAGTTTCAGAGTTACAGGCCTTGTCCATTAAACCCCCTTATTTGATTTTTCATAATGACAGAGTCTTGCTCAGAATGAATCCATTAATGTGAAGTTGTTAAATCTTGCCGTTTATTCTCACTGATGGATTCGGAGCCAATCCTCAGCTCCGACATGGCCTATAGCAAAGCTCAAGGTTTGCCAGTAGCTCGAGACCAAGCCCCTTATCCCATGATGCACTGCTGGAATTACCTTAGATCTAGTTTGCCGCGGCACAGATCTCTGTGTTCCAGATAGCTCGGACCATTATTAATCAATAGATTCATCTATTTGCAAGTTTAAAAACTTTTTTTTTTTTCTTGACTTCTTTATAGGATAGTATATATATATATATATATATATATATATATATATATATATATATATCTAATCTCTATAATTTTAGACTTAGACTTAGACTTAGTTTTAGATTAGTGCCCTGTGTTGGCTTCTGTTGTTCTATAGTGTTGGGCCTAAGAGTTGGCCTTGTATTTAACCTCATTCTTAGGTGTACTTTGGTAGATAATTTTTAAGTGTGTTGTTTAATTCTTTAAAATTGTTTAATCTGATAATAGAAATGTCTGATGAGAAAGAGAAGCCTCATCCAAAATTTGGTTTCAAAAAATGTCCGGATTGTGGACAGAAAATGTCTGTCACTGACGGGCATGTTCAATGTGTTTATTGTCTGGGGGCTAAACACCTCCAAGACTCTTGCAGTGTATGTCACTCCTCCTCCAGGGTACTTTTGGAGAGAAGGAGAAAATTAATAGAAAGGGGTTTACTTCAGCACCCTTTCTCCGAAGTGCTGGGTGACCAAGATGGTGCTAGTAGATCCTCAAAATCTTCCAAATCCTCAGGTGACTCGAAAGCATCCAAAAAGACTAAAAAAATGGAGGGTGTAGGGTCATCGGTTCCACTGTCCTCGGAACTGAGTGTCCCTTCTGTTTGGAGCCAGCTCACAGCTTTGGAGCCGGTCTCTGAGATTCCCTCATCTCCTCTGCTCCAATCAGCACCTTTGGTGCACTCCACAAAGTCTTCTGTCAGCCTCTCAGATATGGATATGGACCGGCTACTGCAGAAGCTTCTACGTGAACCAGGCCTTGCTAAATTGTTGTCGGCTCCGACGCCTTCGTCGAAGCCGAAGACCATTAACCCAGACTTGACTACTCCTCATCCGAGCCGTACTGGACTTTTGGAGGGAAGGAGCCCAACCTGATAGTTGTTGAGTCTGTGAAGCCAAGACCTGCACCAGTGTTATTGGTTCCATCTACTCGGACGTCCTCGGCGCTGACTGGGGACTCTAGGAGCCGACACTCTTCTGTCAGATCCGGGGAGGATAGTCGTACCGATTTGTCGCTGCCGACTCTTCCTCTTGGGGCTTCGGCTCAGATGAGCTCGGCTCCTACCTCAGGCTTGGAGCCCATGGCCTCGATGTGGGAGGATTGGATGGTCCCTTCAGATCTGTCTACCCCTTCTCATCGGAGACATGGTACGTTCAATGCCATGAGGAGAGTCCTGTCTCCAAAGACATCATCAGCATCAGGTCTAGCTTCCTCCTCCCCTCAAGCGCCTGTGTCCGCTCCTGCTTCTACCGGTCCACCCAAGCGTAGAGATCCTGAGCCTCAAGTAGCTCCCCAGGGTGCCCCCTGCTCTTCTGAGACCTCCCCAGATCCCCCCACTGAGGAGGCACCCAGGAAGAGACTATGCAAGAGGAGGCACTTGGACTCCCCACAGGAGTCTTTGACATCTGACACTGACTTGCATGAGTCAGAAGGGTCCCCTCGATCCCCCTCTGAGGATATCTCTTTTGCAGAGATATTAGCGATCCTTAATCAGAGGGGCAGTTGGCAGTCCAGATGCCCTACTGAATATGAGTCAGTGCTCTTGAAGGCTTTCGGTTCTCAACCTTCCACTTCTTGGGTGTCTCAGCCTTACGATGAGCTCATGGAGCTGATCTCTCATAAGGCGTGGGAGCCTCCGGAGGCCATGGAACCTGTCCCTCGGAAGCCAAATAAGTTCATCTCTGCCCCAGTGGACAAAGCCTTTTTGACTAAGGGAGTGCCTGTTGATGCCATGGTGGTGGCTGCAGCCACCAAAAAGGAAACATCTGAGATGTCCTCATCTATACATCCTCCTAACAGAGATTCTAGGATCATGGATAGATATAGGAAACGCATGTTTAGTTCAGTGACCTTTTCCCTTTGATCACTGAACTATTTAACCCATTTTACAAGACTACAAAGAGATCTCCTGAAAGAGCTAGGAGATGCTGTCCAGGGTATGGTAGCTGCAGGGGTTGGCGACAAAGTTAACATACAGCTCGCTACCCTAAACTCGATTGTGAACTCGTCCATGCACCTCATATCTTATGCAGCTGATGGTTTGAGTAGAGCCGCTAGTTCAGGCATTGCTCTGCATAGACAAGCCTGGATCTGTCTCTGTTCCTTTGTGGAGCCTTTCAAGTCTTCCTTTATCAACACCCCATTTGATGACTCGTCCCTGTTTGGGCCCAAGGTAAAGGAAACTCTAACCAGGTGTGAGCAGGAAGGCAAGACTGTATCTGCCGTTGAAGTCTGTTTTTCTACCCCTACTTGGCCCTATCCCAAGGGTCCTAAGGGTGGAAAAAATGTGGTTTCGAAAAGCACAAGGGAGCCTTTCAGGGCACACGTGGAGAAACCCCCTCTAGAGGCAGAGGAGGGGGTTATAATGGAAGACGCCAACCGTGCAGCAGGAGGGGTCCGCAACAGCAGGGTGACATAGGCCAGTTCTCTGGTCAGCTCTACCAGCGCTCCTGAAAGGAGACCCGGCTGTCCAGCTCTGGAGGCATTCAGGGGTCACTTATCTTTGTACCTAGAAGCCTGGCTAAACATAACGTCCGATCCCTGGGTACAAAGCATCATTTCCAGAAGTTATTTCATACCGTTCTCTTCCCCTCCCACTCCTGTAAACAGAATCCTGGATGTTCCACCCAGTTTCAGGGAACAAGCAACCATAGAGGTCCGCAAGTTGCTAGAAAAAAAAGAGTCATCCAGCCAGTCCCAGCAGACCAAGTTGGATTCGGAACTTACTCAAGATTCTTTTTGGTTCCAAAGAAAACAGGGGACTGGAGACCTATCTTGGACCTCAGCAGACTCAACCAATTTGTAAAAAAAGAGAAGTTCCAAATAGTCACGCTTCAGGCCATTCTTCCCTTTCTAGGGAAAGGCGATTGGATGTGCTCCATCGATCTCAAGGACGCGTACTACCACATAAAGATGGACAGACTCTCCAGAGATCACCTGCATTTCTGGCTGGGAGCTAATCACTACCAGTTTCGAGCCCTGCCCTTTGGTCTCACTACAGCCCCCAGAGTGTTCACCAAATGCATGGCAGTGGTCACGGCTCACGTGAGGCATCTAGGATTCCAGGTGTTTCCATATCTAGATGATTGGCTCCTCACTGCTACCACAGGCATCAATTGATTCAGGCAACACAATCTACTCTGACACTCTGTCACCACTTAGGTATTACAGTCAACTTTGAAAAGTCTGCCTTGTCGCCATCTCAGCATACCATCTTTATAAGAGCAGACTTAGATACCTCAACCACCACTCTACGTCTTCCAGTCGAAAGGGTCTCACTTCTTCGCCAACACGTCAACTCATTGGTGTCAAAGAACAGAGCTACAGCTGCAGAGGTCTTGAAGGTACTAGGTTTGATGGCGGCAGCAATTCTAGCCATTCCACTCGCAAGGACGCATATGCGAATTCTTCAATGGCTCCTGTTTGCTCAATGGTCTTACCAGAAGTTACCAATGAACCATACGATTCTCATCACAAATTCTTGTAAGAGAGACCTTCGGTGGTGGTTGACATCTATTCATGTCACAATAGGAAGACCCTTTGTGCTCCCCCCCCCCAGTAGCCACTGTGACCACGGACGCTTCCCTGATAGGGTGAGGTGGGGGCATTTTCAGGGAAAGACTGCCCAAGGCTCATGGACGGATCAAGAGTCACATCTGCATATCAATGTTATGGAGTTGAGAGCAGTACTTTTGGCATTGCAGCACTTCCAGGACTCTCTTCCTCTAGGGACAATTGCAATTCAGACAGACAACATGTCAGTGGTCTGGTATGTGAACAAACAGGGTGGAACCATGTCTTACCCCCTTTGTCAAGAAGCCCTCAGGGTATGGAAATGGGCTGTGTTATCCCAGCGTTTTCTGTTAGAAATGTACATCCCGGGGAAATCCAACATGATAGCGGACAAGCTGAGCAGGGCGATCCTGTTGCCTCACGAGTGGTCTCTCAACGAACATGTTGCGGACTTGATTTTCCACAAATGGGGCCAACCTTGCTGCGACCTCTTTCCCAGTCACATCAATACCAAATGCAGAAGCTACTTTGCCCTGATACCACCTCCGGGACATCCCCCGAGAGATGCACTCATACATGATTGGCCTCCGGGTCTCCTATATGCACTCCCACCTATTCCATTGATACCCAGGTTTTTGCAGAAAGCAAAATCACTGGGAAGGACTGTTATCCTCTTAGCCCCCCATTGGCCTCGACAGATTTAGTTCCCTTTCCTTCACCATCATCTGTTGGAGGATCCATGGATCCTGGACCCAGTTCCAGACCTCCTGACACACCCGTCAGGGGACCTCCATCCTTCATTGCAGTCTCTAACTAACTGCTTGGCTGATCCACTTCCCCAAATAGCCAGGCTTCATTCACTCTCAGATGACACAGGGCATATTCTATTGTCATCTCATAAGCCATCCACCAGAAAACTATATCACAGTAAGTGAAAAAGGTTCTCAGTTTGGGCCAGTATACAAAAATTTGACCCTTTCCGAGCTCCTCTGTCTTCCATTTTAGAGTTTTTGACAATTATTTTTAAGGAAGGAGCAGGAGCTGCCACAGTTCGGGTTCAAGTTAGCCACCATATCAAATTTCCACCTTGGATTCGATGGGTTAAATGTTATGGCCCATAAGTTATCTAAGGTTTTTCTTAAAGGTGTTTTTCACATGAGACCTCCTGTCAAAATCCCTTATTCTCCCTGGAATTTGAATTTTATGCTGTCTCAAATAATCCCCCCCCCCCTTCGAACCAGCATCATCTTGTGATCTCAAATTTTTGTCCTGGAAAACTATTTTTCTAGTGGCCATTACTTCTGCCCGCAGAGTGTCAGAACTTCAAGCATTGTCTATCAGACCTCCTTACATGATTTTCCATGCTGATAGAGTATCTCTCAGAACAAACCCCTCCTTTTTGCCTAAAGTCTGTTCCGAGTCCAATATCAATCAGGTCATTGAGTTGCCAGTCTTTTTTCCCAACCATTCCAACAAATTGGAATACATGCTGCACAAACTTGATGTACATAGACAGCTCAGATTTTATCTTGATAGAACTAAGGATATTAGAAAATCAGATCAACTCTTCATATCCTTTTCGGAGGCCAGAAAAGGTAGACCAGTGGCTAAAACAACCCTTTCAAAATGGTTATCGGATTGTATCTCATTTGTTCATGCAAATGCTAACATACCTTTGCCACACAAAGCAAAGGCTCATTCAACCAGAGCCGTTTTTACATCTTCTACTTTTCAAGCTAAATTGCCCCTTGACAACATTTGTGCTGCAGTCACTTGGTCTAAGCCTCATACCTTTATCACTCATTACAAAGTAGATAAGGCTTCCAGGGACAAGTCTTGTTTTGGTTCCACGGTCCTGAAAAATGTACTCCCGTGAGCCACCCAGGATTGCGGGTGCTAGGGACGCTACCCATCAGTGAGAATAAACAGCAAGATTTAACAACTTCACATAAAGAAGTTATGTACTCACCATAATGTTCCATGTGAGTTGTTTATCTCGCCTTTATTCTCATGTCCCTCCCTCCATCCCCCTCCTGGCTGACAGTTGACCTAAAGGCTAATATCATCCTGGTTGTTCAATACTTCTTCTTCCTTCTTGGGGAGTGCTCCCCTTACAGGGGTATATATACACACAGTAAACAAGATCTGAGATAATTCCAGCAGTGCATCATGGGATAAGGGGCTTGGTCTTGACAAACCTTGAGCTTTGCTATAGGTCGTGTCGAAGCCAAGGATCAGCTCCGTTCCCATCAGTGAGGATAAAGGTGAGATAAACAACTCACATGGAACGTTATGGTGAGTACATAAGTTCTTTTTTTTTACATAAAGTTTGGTTGAGATTTGTCTCTGTTAAATCTACTGAATTGCCTGTTTTTTTCCCTAAATACACTAATAAGAATGGAACATATGCGGCATAAGCTTAATGTTCACAGACAACTTTGATTCTATTTAGACAGGTCTAAACATTTCAGGAAAACAGAATAGCTCTTTGTCTCCTTTTCAGAGCCTAAAAAAAGGTGTTCCAGTGGTGAAAACTACTTTAGCAAAATGGTTATCAGATTGTATTTCCTTCACTTACAGTTCAGTTAATACACTGTTACAACAGAAAATAAAGGCCCACTATACTAGAGCTTTATCTGCTTCATCAGCCTTTACTGCTAAATTACCATTAGATACTATTTGTGCAGCAGCTTCTTTGTCAAGGCCTCATACCTTCATCACTCATTACAAAGTAGACAAGGCCTCCAGGGACAGGGCTTCCTTTGGTTCCACTGTCCTGAAGAACATTCTCCCATGAGCCACCAGAGAAAGATGGGGCTTGGGATGCTACCCGTTGGTAAGAATGGATGGCAAGACAGAAGAACTTCACATAAAAAAGTTATGTACTCACCATAATGTTCCATGTGAGTTGTTCATCTCGCCTTCATTCTTATGTCCCATCCTCCAACCCCCTACCAGTTTCCTGTGGACCGAGAAGTTGAAACAAGTCTGGGTTGTCTTTAGTCCTTATCTAATGTATCTTTGGATACTAATTTTTTTTGGGGGGGACTCATCTAGTCAGTTTAGTTGGCAGCAAACAATATCTGAGGGAAGCACCAGTGCATCATGGAATAGGGAGTAGGCCACGAGCTGGTTGAAGACCTCCAACTTTTGCATTTAGCCGAGTCGGAGCTGAGGATCGGCTCAGAACCCATCAGTAAGAATGAAGGCAAGATGAACAACTCACACGGAATGTTATGGTAAGTACATAACTTCTTTTTATGCCAGTTTGCTAGCTTATCTGATGTGGGCTTAATTAAGTAATTGGGCATGTTGCTACATTATCTAAGTTAGGCTTCAGTAAGTAATCGAGTCGGCTAGCAACAGTTAACAGAAGGAATGTAGACAGTGTTCTTGCTGTCTTAAACTTTGATGCTGTCAGTTGCCTTGTTGTTGGATGCTAAAGTGGCATGTAGGTGTGTGTTGTGGCCTTACTTCTGTGGGTGGAGTTTTTCAACAGGCTGATTTCAATTTGATAAAGGCTTTTCAGCTGTGTTTGTGCCAAATGAGTTCGTCTTCTAAAGGTGTGACTATTTTCATAACTTGTTCTTTAGCCATAGAGGTAATTGTTTTTTCTTTATGTTTTGAGGCTATGAGAAGACATGCATATAGCCTAACCAGCCGGTGAAAGGAATGCAGATAGATGCTATGTAGTTCATCCTATAATTGGTAAACAATTTGCTCTTTTAAAGAATCAAGCTGTGGTCAGTTTTGATAAACTGTGATAAATATGCATTTACATATCTAACTATAACTGGAAAACAATTTGTTTTTTTTAAAGCAGCAGTCAGTGGTGAGTTTTGCTCTCTGCCAAAATATAAATTTACATATTATGTTGACAGCAGTCTGAAGTAAGATGTTGTAATATGATAAATTTAGAGAGATATTGACAGGGCCTACTCCAGTTTTGGTAAAATGACTGTCGATTATTAATTTTTATGGTTTTTATGGTTTCTTGTTAAAGTTGGCTGTAAATTGTGCAAGCGAGCTTTAGCTTTTGAAGTTTTTTTTCTATTTTTTAGTATGTTGTTTAAATGATTCTTAGGACAGATAATGGACTCTATATTATGTATGTTCATACACCTGTTTGATTGTATTATTGATTGTATTATTTAATGGGCTCCTTAGGGAGAAGAGGATAGCCTGAGAAAACGTTTGAGATATCAGAAACAACATAATAGCATTTTTTGGCAATTTATGTCTATAAGGAGTGGAAGACATCTGTATGTTTTTTAAATCCGAGACAGGTGTGTCAGAGTTATCAGTGTGTAATGTCAGGTTAAATCTGAAAATGTTTGCAGTACAGTTATTGAGGAAAAGGGAGAAAAGCGTGGGGCCTAGAGCAGAATCATATGAGACTCCTGAGGTGAACTGCCATTTTTCTGATAAGGATTTGTCAACGATAATTTGAAAAGTTCTATTTTTAAGTAATTATTGAACCAGTTGATATTTGGAACAAAATTTTGTTTTTTCAAGTTAATTAACAGAGTGCATGTCCAACAGATTATGTGGAACCTGTAAAGTGTATGAACTTAATGTTATAGATTGCATTAAATTCCTTGCAAATGGCTTAAATTCATGGTAAGTATCTGCTAGTAGTCCATAGTCATGCACGTTATATTATTTGTTCATATATTAGCTTTTCAAACATTTTAGTGATTGGGCAGAGATTTGAGATAGGGTAAAAGTCATTAGGGCCTTTCAAGGTGGTGATTTTTGGTAATGGTATTAGAATGGAATTAAAATCAGAGTGCACATTTCCTGTAGTAAGATGTGGATTAAATATAAGGGCCTATTTATTTTCTTAAGGAGAGCTGCTGTTTTAAGAAATGCTGGCTAGAGAGTTTTATTTCTTGTCCCTGCAGAGTTTGGTCTGAATTCCCTGAAATGGAAGGTTTGAATTAAACTGTTTTGGGAGCCAAGGGGCATGATTATATTGGTTGAGTCATGGTTAGCTGTATTTGGTAGTACTAATACAGAAATAAGATTTTAAAATCATTAACTGTGAGATAGTTTGCAAAACTGGTGGGAGTAATGGCAAGGTGAGTTTTTTATATGCCCTGGAAGTTCTTTTATAACCTTGCAGTATAGCCTAGAAAATGAAACTGTGATGAGTTGCTGTTTTCTGAGAAAAGTAGATTTATCTACTTTTGTTTCTGTTCCAATTTTCTTCCTTAATAGAATATAGTTTGGGTGCAGTTCTGTGTTTTGAGGGCTGTTTTTAAACAGTCCAAGCCCTTTCCATTTTCCTGAGTAAGACTTTGAATCTGAGCTAAGCCAGGGGCATTTCTAATCTCTTATCCCTTATACTTAAATTACAGTTGCCACCTTTTCTAATGGCCAAAGTGGGACATTTTCGGTACAGACATCAGAATTTACAGGCCGACACATACACACGGTCAGTACAAAGGATAGAACCTAACTATTTTGCCTAAATAAAAGCTTATTCTTGTAGCATTTTAGTTGCTTATTCTATTTCTTATAACATTTAGGTATTTTAGATACAGAATAACTGTTTTATGCAACTATTACATAAAATATAGAAAATAATTATGTCCTACAATCTCAGGACATTTGCCATTTTTAATATTTTTTGTCAGGACACAACTGCCCAAAGAGAGACTGTCCCTCGCAAAGTGGGACAGGAGGTAACCCTAACTTAAATAAAATACAGCTTTTTCAAGACTGTTTCTGTTATACAATAGGGTTGAGTCTGTTTCTTCCAAGTGGGTATTTAAGGTGGATTCCATACCATATGTGATGCCATTTCCATAAACTATTTGAGTAGGAGAAACTTAAGTTTTGAATGAATAGCTTGATAGCACTGGACAGTGGTCATTTACTGTATATTAATGGCTTACACTGAAATATCTATTCATCCCTGTGAAATATTAATGTAAATCATAACTAATGTAGAGTCCTAAGCACCAAGGTCAATTAGTCTAGTAGAGTAATTCAGTAAGTGTGTTAAGTTAATAGTGATTAGTCTGTAAGGATGGCGTTTATTTAGACTGTGGTATTTTTAGGACTGGGAGTAGATCCGCTGTAACATTTGTTCAGGTAGTTTTAGTGTTACGGAGGTGGAATATAGGCAATAGCTTTAAATGTTTTAAATTAGCATGCATGTATAACTACATGAGCCTATTAGCCAGTGTGGTGAATCATCCTTTGTTTCGTTTGTTTGGATATCATTAATTGCTATAAACTTTTCCTTATCTTTAATGAAAACCAGTATCTCTGCATTTATTCTGGTATCTTGTCAAGAGTTAGTAGTTATTCAATACAAAGTTCGATGGCTAAAACTATCTTTGAGTAAAGATTCTGTGTCAGCTATTATATCAGTGTGTTCCTTGGCCCCTGTAAAAAGAAGTTTAAAGGAGAAGAGTGATTTTCAAGACTCGCTCTTCACCTGTGTTTTCGCTCCTTTTTGTTTTTGTTTTGTTTTTTTTGGCTTGTCTGCACTCGTCATTTCAAGTGCTGACATTTCAATAGGGAATCAGTTTTATACTGTTTTAACTTCTGTACTGCCAGTCCCATCTGGCTTCCTTAATCGGCATCTGCAGAATTCTGTTGCCAGAGTAACTTGTGGTCTTTCTAATTTGTGAGATCAGTATTCATTATCTTGACAATCATGTATTGAACCCTACTCTTTCTGCATTCATTAGCCCTAAGGAAGATATTGATTCCATTGATTCACTATATGTTAGTTTGTCATTACTAGTGTGATGTAGAAGAGCTGCTGGTGAGTCCCAGAAATGCCTAGAAACATCTGGAGGGTGATCTTTTGTCTATCTATAACTCACTAACTTGGTTTCAGATGTACAATTCTGAATACTTCAGAAGATCCCTGAAGTTCCATTTGCTTAGAAGATATTACCTAAAAAGAGGTTTTCTGTATTATTCACATCTACTAGTTTATTAACTCCAACAGTATTTATTAGTATTCTAATATAAACAAAGCTGCTGTTCATAGGTTCATAGATTGGTACTAGGCTAACTACCCTTGCAAGACATTTTAAGCCTAGCCAATTATCCCTTGTGAGACTCAAACCCTGCACCTTGTGTTTGTAAGGCAAACACCTTAACCATTAGGCCACCCTCCCAACCCTGTTTTGCTGTCTTGGCTTTATAAGTTTTTTTTAATGTATATGGACTCAAGTACTGTAATAAATAAAATATAGATGCATATGATTTCTTACATATCATACAACTCTTGTTCCATTTGCTGCAGTTCTCTAGCCTGCAGAAGGAAATTGAAGAGAAGAACAGTGATATTGAAAAACTGAAGACTGAACAGCAGAAGCTGCAAGGAATCATCAAGTCCCTGGAGAAGGATATCATGGGCTTGAAAAAGGAAATCCAGGAGAGAGATGAGACCATTCAGGATAAGGTATGAACAATTATGGGGCACTCTATATCCTTTATAGGACCAGGTATGAACAAATTAAATGGTTAGTCAGGATACAATGTGTTGCTTTTTGGAAAAAAAAACTGTGCATGTTGAGAATAATAAAGGCAAGAAGTGTCTATATGCACCTTATAATATTTTCCTACCTTATTCAACAGAGCAGTTCTTTTATACCATTGCTGGTATTCTCCCTTTTCCTAACAAAAAAAAAATATTTTTTTACTATTGGTATATTTTCTACCTTTCTACAGTTTATTTTTTGTTGTCATGGCTGACAAGCCAACAGGTTTTAAAAAAATGCACTTCTTATGGGCATAAAACACCTAACTCAGATGCCTACAGGGAGTGCGTTTACTGCTTGGAGCCAATTCAGTTAAATACGAGCTGCTCAATCTATGCAGCCTTTAATTCTCATGCCATGGCTGACAGGAGAAACAAACTGGTGCTCAAGGGTTTGCTTCCTCCCTCATCTTCCTCATCTTCATGGGCTCAAACCCCCAGTAAGTCTTCAAAACTCCATTGCAGCATAGGAAGAGGTTGCCTCCGAAGTCTCCCAAAACTACTTCAGAGGCATCCTTCAAAATCAATAAATTGTCAGATCCGAATCCATCGGATCTAAAACAACATACAGTAGATCATAAGCTCTCAGATCCAAAACTACTGGATCTGATCATGATTTCTGCTAGTCTGACCACTTAAGTTACAGATCTTAAGCTTTCAGTTCCAAAGCCTAGAACTTCATATACTCCAAGGACACAGTCTCCTGAGCTACTCATTGATCCTATTTCCCACTCCATTCTCCATTCATGCAGACTCCAAGAAAAGCACTCTACACCTCAGTCAACCATATCATCCATCAGGTCCTCCACAAGTCTGTCCAAAGCGGATGTGGATAGGATGATGCATAAGTTCTTCAGAGCTTGGATCCAGATTGGGGTTATCTCTGTTTTATCCCCTGTTGGATTTGTGTGTCTTCCAGCCACTATTAATACAGTCTTATCTCCTTCTCTGATCCAACTTTTGGTTTTAGAGCCTCAGGATCCATCAGCCCTGAGAGTTCCGGAGTCGGATCTGAAGAGAATTACTTCGACTCTCACACCTTCCCCAACCAGTTCTGTTACTATGCCTTCATATCAGAATGGGTCCTAGAGCCAAAGTGTTGGCATTAGATCAGCGGGGCCGGAATCTCCTTTGATGTTGTCAGATCCATCCCTGCCCATTGGAGTCTCGGCACTGGACAGCTTGGGTCTGGTTCTCTCCTCCAGGCACAGATCGGGTTGGCATTATGATCTACCCATACTGGGACATTCAGCTCTGGTGCAGGTGGCCACAGCTTCTCCTGGTCCATCTGCCTTTGAGGTTGTGGAAGGGGCTATTTCTCTTTATAGAGATCCAGTCTGTCACCTCTCGGATCCACCCCCTATTCCCTCTTTGGTTCTGAGCTCTGAGTCCATCAGGCCTATTCCACAGGAACAGCCAGTTCCACCTAGCTTCCCTCTCTTCTGATACCTCTCCTGAACATCTCCCTGAGGAGGTCCATCAGACAAAGACATGCAAGAGGAAGCACATAGACTCCCCATTGGTATCTCTCACTGAAGATACTGATTTTGAGGAAGGAGAAGGGTCCTCCAGATCACCACCTGATGATGTTTCCTTTGGAGACATGTTAGAGATCCTTAAACAAAAAGGTGGTCAGTCCTCTAATAATCCTTCTCCAGAAGAGTCAGTATTTTTGGAGGCTTTTGGTTCTGGCCCATCTGTGTTTTGGTGGATGAGCTTATTGATCTGGTCTCTTGCCAGGCATGGAAGGAGCCAGATTCCATTGAGTCAATACCGTGTCACCAGAACAAGTTCTTAGCCCCCCTAAAAGAAAAACCCCACTGGAGAAAAGGAGTCCCTGTAGATGCAATGGCTGTGGCAGCAGCACTAAAAAGGAGCTAGCAGAGCAAGCCTGCTCTGTCCACCCCCAGTAACAAAGAGTCTTGGGGGCTTGACAGATTTGGAAAGCATGTATTTGCTTCAGCAACCTTCACCTTGAGATGTCTGAACTACCTGGCACACTTTATAAGGCTACAGAGAGATTTGACAAAAGAATTATCAAACTCTGTCTCGGAATCCATGTCTTCAGAGGATCTCAAAAGGTCAGCTGACCACTCTCTTGTCAGTTTTCATCTCTCCCATGAGGTTCATCTCTCATGCAGCAGAAGGAGCCTCATGGGCAGCTGGTTCAGGCATTGGCATAAGGAGACATGCCTGGGTGTAGTTATGCAACTTTGTGGAGCCTTTCAATGCTTCCTTTGATAGAACATCTTTGTTTGGCCCTTCTGTGAAAGAAACAGCTACCCACAGTGAATCAGAAGGAAAGACCCTGTCTACTGTGGGAATCAAATCTTCTACCCTTCAATGAACCTTCTCTAGAAATCAGAGAAGTGGTAAGAAAATGTGGTTCCACAAATCTCAGGGACCTTTCCAGGATCATCAGGGAGACAACTCGTTCAGAGGCAGAGGAGGTAGTTCTAATGGTAGATGTCTCCCTTGAGGCAAAGGAGGCCTGCAAAATCAGGGTTTCTGAGATTTCTTCCCAGATAGACCCTTTCAGCACTCCTGAAGTGCTGCCCGACTGCTCACTTCTGGAGGCAGTTGGGGAATGCTTCTCCTTGCACCCCGATGCCTGGGCCGCTATAACAATAGATTCTTAGATACTAAAAATAATACCCAGAGGTTATTTCATACAATTTTCCCAACCCCCAAATTCCAAAAAAAAGACTTCCTGACATTGCACCCAGTCAGAATAAAGCTGCTGGACAAAAGAGTCATCCAGGAGGTCCCACCAGACCAAAAAGGATTCGGAACTTACTCACATTTATTTTTAGTGCCCAAAAAGACAGGAGACCTGAGGCCAGTCTTGGATCAAAGCAAGTTAAATCAGTTCATAAAAAAGTAAAAGTTCTGAATGGTCATGGTCCAGTCCATTCTGCCGTTTCTGTACAAGGATGATTGGATGTAGCCCATAGATCTTCAGGATGCGTACTATCATATCAAAATAGACAGGTGCCCAGAAGACGCTTATGCTTTTGGCTGGGAACCAGTCACTACCAATTCAGAACCCTGCCCTTTGGACTCACCTCGGCCCCCAGGGTGTTTACCAAATGTATGGCAGTGGCAGCAGCTCACTTGAGATTAAAGAGAGTCTGAGTCTTTCCATATCTAGATGACTGGCTCCTCACCATCCCTACCATAACATCTTTTACAACAATCCAGGGACTATTTGCTTTAGATTTGTCATTCACTAGATATCACAGTCAGTTATGCCAAATCAAGCCTCTCATTGGTACAGTGCCTGGAGTTTATTTGTGCACATCTAGACATGACAACACAAATTGCCTCTTTGCCTTCTCATCGCATAGACATACTCAGTCCTCAAGTTCATCAAATTCTACCTCATCCTTCTACTCTGGCCAAACTAATTATCCAAGCTTTAGGGTTTATGACAGCAGCAGCAACAGTCCTACTTCATTTAGCGTGCTACTTTATGCATGTCCTTCAATGGATTCTAGCTGTTAAATCATCTGTTATTTGACAACCCCTGTATTTTCCAGTCAAGCTTACACCAATATGCAAACATCATATTCACTGGTGGATCCAGTCACACAACATTTCCCTAGGCTGTCCCTTTGTTTTTCCTCCCACACTGGCCACAATAACCACAGGTGCCTCCCAATTGGGTTGGGGGGGGTATTACTTGGGAAGGATGGTCCAAGACATGTGGTCCATCCAAGAGACAAATTCACATATCAACATCCTGGAGATGAGAGCAGTCCTTTTGGCATTGCAGGCTTTTCAAAATGCACTTCCATTAGTGACAGTTCCGATTCAAACTGACAGCATGTCTGTAGTCTGGTCCATCACAAATAAGGGAGGCTATGAGAGTGTGACAACGGGCAATCTTTTCCAACTGCTTTCTAGTAGCAATGCACATTTCAGGGAAATCCAGCATACTAGTAGACAAACTAAGCAGGTCCATTCTGATGCCTTATGAGTGGTCTCTCAAATAGTCAGTGATGGAGGAGATTTTTCCCTCATTGGTACCACCCTTGCTGCAACCGCTTTTTGTCCCCCCACAACATCAAGTGCAGTAGGAATTTTGCATTGATTCCCCCTTAGGGAGAGTCCCTGAGAGATGCTCTAATCCATGTTTGGCCATCCGGTCTCCTTTATGATTATCCCCCACTTCCTTTGATCCCAAAATTTCTACAGAAGACAATTCAGTTGAAGAGCTCATTCATCCTCATTCTTCCTTTCACCAGGTGCTGGTTCCCCTTCCTTTGGTCTCATCTTTGTTATCATCCATGGATACTGGACCCAATTCCAGATCTTCTCTCACACTCCTCAGAGATAGGTCATCCCATCATCTTTAAAACTAACCACATGATCACTCCAATTCCAGTGATAGTCAGACAGCCCAGACTTTCTTCCCCTATATGCACCATTTTATTATCATTGCAAAAAGATTCTGCCAAAAAGGTTTACAAGATCAAAGGAAATGATTTTCCCTTTGGGTATTGAGCAACAACAATGTCCCTTTTACTGCCCCTGTTTCTGCTCTTCTTGATTTTCTGGCTGCTGTTTTCAAAGAATGTACTAGTTTTTCTATGACTGAACAACAGTTGGCATATCAAATTTTCATACAGTAGATAAAAATTGTTGTTTTGCTTCTTCCAATTTATGTAAGGCCTTCTTGAAAGGCACTTTGCTCCTTAGACTGCAGAGTAAAAGATCCTTCACCTCCCTGGGGGTTGACAGTGGTGCTACAAAGTCTGACTTGAAAACCCTCTAAACCATCAGCAAAAAATGATTGAAAATATTTATCATGGAAAGTAGCCTTTTTAGTAGCTATCACTTCTGCGAAAAGGATTTCTGAACTCCAGTCTTTCATCAAAGACTCAGTACATTATTTTCCATAAAGACAGGGTTACTTTATGGACTAGCCCTTCCTTTTTCCTCTAAAATGGTTTCTGAATCTAACATTAACCAGTCCCTTCATTACCGGTCTTTCTTTTCCAATTTTTTCAAACAAAGGTGAATACATGCTACATCTTCTAGATGCACACAGGCAATTACGTTTTAATTTACACATAACTAAAGAAATCAGAAAATCAGACCAGCTGTTTGTCTGCTTCTCAAAAAGTTGAGTGGGTTATCTAGTATCTAAAGTTACATTGGCTGAATGAATAACTAAATGCATTTCTTGGATCTATTCCCAGCAAGGTATTTCTCTACCAAGACCGCCTAAAGCCCAATCAACTGGATTCATCACCACTTCATCTGCTTTTTGGTCAAGAATGTCTGTTGATGATATTTGCACAGCAGCCACTTGGTTCAGTGCTCATACCTTTGTTATTCATTCTAAATTGATTCTAATCTCCAGAGGTAGAGCTGCCTTTGGTTCAGTGGTTTTCCGGAATATCCTTCCATGAGGGCCATCCAAGAATCACATAGCTGGGGACTCTGTCCCATTCGCTGAGGTAGAATGAAAAGGACAACATCAGATTTTAAAGTTATGTACTCACCATGTCTAGGCATCTATGTTGTCCATTTTCATTCTCTCTCAAGTACCACCCCTTCCATCCTCCTTCCTATAATCTTCTGGAGTGACCTGTTGTTTTTGTTTATTGGAATCTATAACTATGGGATTTATCCCTATTCTTTATCTAGCCCTTTCTTTTAGTTATTAATGGGGTCCTTATGACAACAAACTTGATCTGAGGTATTGAAGATGGACTAGGCATTATGGGTAGAGGGAGGGGCTCGAGAGTTGGATACAAAGTCTGAAGCACGTGGGTGAGTTGGCTTGAAGGATCAGATCCATAACCTATTCATTTTGAAAGACTGAAAATGGACAACACAGATGCCTAGTTATGGTGAGTGCACAACTTTTAATTTCAGACAAATAGGTTCTAAGACTGATTCAGCAGGGTTACAGATGGCATTGGGAAGAAATTACTCCTTCCCAGAGAATACTTCCACATCCACCAGACCAAACTCCTCTGTTCCCACCTGTCCTACAGCACATACTGTGTCATGGGGGCAAAGGTTGTTATTCAAGAATGTTTTGGTTCTAAAGAAAACAACGCCTGGAGACCAGTTCTGGGCCTTTCTTTCCTAAGCCAGTATGTGATAGTGCCCAAATTCAAAAATGCTTTCACTTCACAATCTGTTAGTCTTATTCGTCATTTCAGTTTTTTTTTTTTGCAACCTTCTTATCATCACATTCATCTTCATTCAACATTTTTTTAAGGTTTTACGTGTCTCTTGATCACATTATCCACTCTCTGCCTTACTCTTTAAGCTACCCATTGCTCCAAGAGTGTTCACTGAGTGTCTAGCTCCTGTTATAGCCCATTGCATTTTATAGAGTATGCATTTTTCCATATTTAAATTATTTTCTTAACTTTGCAGAGTCTTTTTCAAAGTGTCACAAATATGTCACTTGGGTGAGAAGTCTCCTAGGCAGGCTGGGATTCCAATAGAACATTCAAAAGCCTTTTATGACTCCATCACACAGTATTGTGTTCCTGGCGTGTCTGCCAGACATCTCAGTACAGAGAGCTTTTCTTCCACAGGACCAAATATATCTATATTTAGATCTATTTCAGGGTTTTTCCACTTAGTCCAATGCTTCAACTGGGGAAATTCTCAGGATACTAGGATTCATGGTATCCATGACTCTTGATATTCCTCTAGCAAGACTCCACGTGAGAAAGATTAAGCAGTACTTAAAATCTGTATGGTCCCAGCATCGACATTCCCTGATATACCAGATTTTTATATTAGAATTTGCAATAATGGAATTCCTTTGGTGAAGATCAGTTTCATCTGAATCTAGTTCACCTATTTTCCTTTCCAGCTCTAGCACAGTCTGTATTTATAGATGCCATGGTCTTTGCTTGGGGAGCAGTGTCTATGGAAATACAAGTACAGACCTTTGGAACAAAAAGAACAGACCAAAAACACATAAAAGTAAAAGAGATCTTGGCAGCAATAAATGCTATCTACTCTCAACCATCTGTGGTCCTGTGGACCATTACATATGGTGACAGACCACCACAGTGATGTGATATCTAAACAAACCGGGGGGAGGGGGGCAGCCAGGTCTTACCCTCTCTGCATACTAGCCATGGCAGCCTGGGATGTAGCTTTTCAGTGCAGTCTCATTCTACAGGCATCTTATGTCCCATCCTAACAGAGCAGGACTAGGATAGACCCTTGCATTTGGAAATTGAGTTATACATTCATTTGATCGGCTGGTAGATGGATGACTGGAAAATGTGCGAAAGCAGTGCAGCAAATTCTCATAATTGCGAACGCAATTGTTGCGAAATGCAAAATACCCCCTGCCTTTTTGACCCATGGTAGTGCTTGTTTAAGTGCTAGAACGGTCGGAAATGTCACATTTGGTGTTTTGTATGACATTCTGACCGTTCACCACTGAGAAATTCGACATTTAAACTCAGTGTTATACCCAATCGAGGAAAGGTTGGTCGCTCAAATGAATGTATTCCAGAAATTGAATTAGGTGGTCTTTCAGGAATGGATCCAGCTGTGTGGAACATCTCAGATAGATCTGTTCACCTCCATTCACAATAAACAACTGTCAAGATTCTTCTCCAGCACTCCTTGCAAGCAGGCCTGGAAGATAGATGCATTTTTATTTCTTGGACATGAATATTCCTGAATGTTTTTCCTCCCTTCCTCTCCACTGATATCCATGGTTATTCTGAAGGTTCAGAATGACTCTTCAAAGATTATTTGGTGACTCTGTTCTAGCCCATACAGCAGTTGTTCTTTTATTTGGAAATGGTGAAGAACAATTACTTCAGTCATCCTCACAGACTGGACCTACTCACACAAAACAGGGGTTGTATGATATACCACAACCTAAAACAGCTTCAACTAACTGCCTGGATGAACGTTTTATATTGCTTAGGTACCCCTTTATTCTGAGGACATACACTGAATATTAATGGAGGTGAAGAAGCCTGCTCCTAGGAAATCAGGTATTACCAAATGAAAAAGATTTTCTAATTGCTGACAAAACAAGAAACATGACCCTTTCAGACCAGTATTTTCTAGTTCTGCAACATTTGTGTGAGTTTTTATCCCCTGGCCTTTCTTACTCCTCTATCAAGGTTCATTTGTTGGCCATTTATGCATGCCTGCCCATGGATCACCATTTTCAATGCACTTCCATATTAAATTGTTTTTGAAAGGAGTGTTGCATACCAGGTTACCTAGAAAACAGGCGACTCCTCCTTGGAATGTCAACTTTGTTTTAAATAAATTAACTCTGGGTCAGTTTGAGTCAGCCCATCAGGCTGATTTAAGGCTCATAACATGGAAAACAGTTTTGCTGAATTCTCTGACTTCTGCAAGAAGAGTGCCTGAGTTGTAAGCTGTCATCGTGGTTCAACCTTATCTCCTGTTCCACATTGATAGGGTTTCATTGAGAGCTAATCCTCCATTTATGACTAAAGTAGTATCTTTTATTTTATTTATAAGTTTACTTTGAACCAAAGAACCTAAAAATGAAGGAGAAAGGATTATTTATACTCTGGATATCCATAGACAACTCAGATATTATCTTGGCATAACTAAAGCCTTCAGAAATTCTGATCAGTTTTCATTTCTTATGAAGTGTCAAAGCATACTATCTACAACTGGTTGTGTCATGCTATTGCCTTTTGCTATATCCACCACAACAAGGCAATTCCAGTCAGGGTCAAGGCACACTCCACTAAGTCCTTGGCTTCTTCAGTAGCTTTTTTGGAAAGAGGTGGAGTCTAGAAGTATTCTAGAAGCAGCCACTTAGTTTTCAGTACATACCATTTCAAAGCACTACAACCTAAACAACTTTCCAGGTCTACAACAGACTTTGTTAGGACCATTTTCCATCTCTTCTGGAACCTAATTGTTCTCCTTCCAGGCATTATAAGCTATGGTAGTCTACCCATATAGCTAAGACTACTATAGCAGTGGTTAAATGATGAACGTAGTACAGTTATGTTAGTAAATTTACTATAACAGTAGATCTTCTAATGGTCACTGCTGAGAGCTGGGAAGTTAGCTCTCCAGTACTCTGTAACCCTTCAGACATCTTACATACCATCACAGCAAAACATTGTAGTAGAACCACTCATGAAGGCCTGCCCATTGTCTGCTGAGTTTAAGTTCAGCCTAGAGGTATTCCAGGAACTGATTCAGATGTGGAGAATACCTCAAATAGATCAGTTTGCCTCATTTCACAACAGACAACTAGAAAAAATTATTTTCCAGAAATCCTTGGAATCAAGCATGGAAAACAGATGCTCTTTCATTCCCCTGGTCAGGGGTGTTACAACATGCTTTTCAACCCTTTCCAATGATGTCCAAGGGACTTCTGAAGATTCAGAAAGAGATATCAGATATCATTGTGGTGACTACTTTTTGACTTAGGCAGAATTGGTTCTTCCTTCTTATAGAATTGGCCAAGGACAGTTGCCACAAACTTCCTCACAAACTGGATCTACTCACACAGAAAAATAGGAGTTTGATACACCACAACATCAAGCATCTTCAACTGACTGCCTAGATGATTCAGTTTTGATATGTTTTAAGCACCTTTTTCATGAGGACATGCAACAGGTCCTAAAGGAGGCAAGAAAGCCTGTTACTAAAGGGTCATATATTGGCAAATGGAAAATATTTTCTAGATAGTGCCTAGACAATAACCAGGGGTCCCATTGTGAAATTTGCACCCTTGGTAGTCAAATATTTGTGTGAGTTACTACCTTCTGGCCTTTCTTATGCCTCTGTCAAGGTACATCTTGCAGCCATTTCAGCTTGTCTGCCCAAGGATCCTCCTGTTTCTTCTCTGTTTGTGGTCAAACAAGTTTTGAAATTGGTGTTACATATCAGAACCCTTCGTAAACAAATTCCTCCTTCGTGGGATCTCAACTTTATGCTTGAAAAACTAATTTTGTCACATTTTGAACCTTTATTTTTGGCTAATTTAAGGTTCATCACTTGGAAAACTGTCCTACTTATTGCTCTGGCTTCTTCTTGAAGAGTATCTAAGTTCCAGGCACTGGGGAACACTATCTATTTTTCCATAGGGATAGGGTCACTCTGCAGACCAAACTCTTATTCATGCCCAAGGTTCTTTCAGAGTTCACTTTGAATAAAGCCATCATTGTACGAGTTTTCTTTGTAGATCCTAAAAACAAAAGAGAAAAGATTCTTCATACCTTGGATGTGCATAGGCAACTTGGGTCCTATCTCAACAGGACTAAGTCTTTCAGGAAAGCTGACCATCTATTTATTTCCTATTCTGGGATTAAGAAAGGTTAAAAGGTTAACCCATGTCTAAACAGATGTCATGATGGTTATCCTCAGTTATGGTGGCTTTTTTTTTTATTTCCACCATGGCAAAACTGTTCCAGGCAGGGTTAAGGACCATTCCAGCGGGGCCTTGTCTTCAGTGGCATACTGGAAAGTTGTGGACTCTAGACGTATTTTAGAAGCAGTAACTTGGTCCTACACCCATAAATTTACAAAGCACAATAAACTAGATTCCGTTTCCAGGTCCAGAACAAGGATCATTCTCCAGGGGCTCCTAAACCCTTAGCCTTCCTCCTCCCAAGTAGAGTAAGCTTTGGTAATCTACCCATTGACTGCTGCAGCTGTGGGAATGATGAACATAGTGCAACTGTCTAAGTTTCACTTGCCCATAACAGTCGATTTTCAAATTCTTTGATGCTGAAGCAGCCATACCCACCCACCATTCCCCCTTGATGGTTAGAGTGATTTGGAACTATTGCTGCTGCTGTTGTTCCTGTTTTGCTTTTTTGATTCAGGATGAATTTCTCTTTTTGATACTTAAGGTCAAAAAAGTCCTGAAGATTTTTAGTCAGTATGGCTGCTTTTATAGTTCTCTTCAAAATGGATTAGAATGCCAGAGTGACTGTATGGGAGAGGGTTAGAGCTTTAGAAAGCTGGCTGGGTGCTGTATCCTTAGCAGGATGCAACATATAGGCTGCTGCAGCAGTGAAGAATTCAAACGTCTATTGTTATGGGTAAGTGCAACTTGCACAACTGTACTTTCTGATTCTCCAGTTTAGGAGGTTTTATTTTCTAACACTATTTCAAATAAGAAAGATTTGTTTAAATGGGAGTGCAGTTAGATTTCAACATAAAAAAGTATTTTGCACTTCTAAATCTGGGTTTTTCCAACCCCCTGGCAATATCTCCAGTACTTGGAGCTTTGGGGTATGCAGTTAATGCAGGAAGTAAACATTTTTTCTGTCACCAATCCCTAAATATGATAGAAAATTATCCTTCAAACCCTGGGCCTTTCTTCAGAAAACTTTTCAAATCTAGTCGACAAAAGTCATGTAAACCCCAGTATAAAAAGATATGGCAAGGGAACCTTAAAAAGAAAGGGACTGGCTCATGAGGGCTCTTCCCAGTCTAAAAAGAATGCATGACTACATAAGCACTTACTCCTGTCTCCTTCCTGCACACCCTAGCTATCCCACAAAATAAATAAGAAGTTATGTACCTACCATAACGTTCCATGTTAGTCTTCTCTCTCTTTTCTTTCTTTTCTTGATGGGTTCGATCCTCGGCTCGCTCCGACTCATTTAGCTTCGAGAACTCTTTTTACCGACTTTTACCAGCTCCCCCATATCCCATGATTCGTTTGTTGACAAAGGGCACACCACCAAGCATAAAATACCAGGTCTGAATGGTCTTTAGCATAATAGTTTCTTATACAAGGTCTGTCAGGCCAGGGGAGGGAGAGGGAGGGTCGAGAGAAAGAGAGGCCAAAACTGGCTCTGTCCCTGGAGGCCAAGTCCAATTTGTAATGGGAAACAGTCTAGCTTGAAAAGCTGTAGAAGCTAAACTACTCTCTAGTTGATGTTGGGTTGGTTTGAGGAGGATTCCTGATTGGAGCTTTAGTAGGAAAAAAAATTTTCAGAAGGCCCTGCAGAGCCTATGGGACATATTAAGGATCTATCTGCTATCATGAAAAAAAAGAAATAGCAGCCAATTGAATGGGTTGAGATCAAAAGGAAGCTGGCTAAGGAAGGGGAAGTGGCAACCATGCTGTGAGGTTGAGAGAAGGATTGACCGCAGCAGCTGACGATTGGTGAATCAGTAGATCTGGCACCAAACTTGTCGAGGCCAGTAAGGGGCAATGAGAATCATCCAATTCTCAAAAGCGGTAGCTTGAGATCGCCCATTGCCAAAGTCTGAGCGCTCGACATAAGGGGGGGGGACTTGGTTCCCCTCTGTTTGTTTACCAATAACTACAGACATCCATGAACCATCCTGCCCTGATAATGACCCCACCCGATCAGGGAGGCATCCGTGGTGACAGTCAAAGCACCTGCCTTGGTGAACCTGAGGCGATGTGATCCACCAGCAAGATGTTCTTTCTTTTTTTTTTTTTCACAAGAGAATCTGGTGGGAGTTGGAAGTTGCTGGACCACTGTGTGAACAGCATCCACTCAGGGAAGAAGTGTAATGGCCACACATGAGAGAGACCTAATACCTTCCAGAACCATTCTGTTTTTATTGTTGTGTTGAATGATCGACCTTGAGTGTCCTGAATGTCTACACCTGGAATCCTTGGCGTCTCAGGGTGAGCCGTGACCACTGCCATGCATTTTGAACAAAACACTGGGGGGCTGTAGTGAGACCAAGGGCAGGCTGAACTCTGTAAGAAGGGCAGAATTGACTGGAAGAGTGACCATTTGAATCTTGTCTTCCTGAGACTTGTTGTTGAGTCTGAGTCAAATATTGTCTCCTCTCTCCTCTCTTTTTTTTTGACAAAAAGAATGGAAGGGAACTTGAGGGAAGGACTTTCCCTCGAGAGGAATTATGTAACCCTTGGATATGCATGTGTACCCTGTCTTGTCTGAGTGAGGCCAGGCCAGGCTTCTACAGTGATAATCTATCAGAGAGAGGCCTCCCTGTTTCCCTGGTTTCCCCCTCTGAGTCTTGCCGTCCCTGCTCACACCTGGTCAGGTTTCTTCACCTGAGGGCCAAACAAAGCTGACCCATCAAAGGGAGAATTTGTGAAGGGCGTGCAAAAGGGGGATCCAAATCACATAGCCGCATCCAGGCTTGGCGTCTGAGACACCTGTGTCCGCAGCATAAGATATTAGCATGGAGGAGTTAGCAAATGGATTGAATCTTTTCTTGAGCCCCCAGCTGTAGGATCTGAAACTACTTCTCCCAGCTCCTTGAGGATATCTCTTTGAGTCTGGAAGGATCTGCAAGTTCCTTTTTGGTGGCCCAGCCACCATGGCATCAGCGGGGCCCTTTGGTAAGGAATTGTTTTTGTCACTAGGGGTGTGATAAATTTAGAAGGCCTCTAGGACTGGCTGGCTCTCTAGAGCTTCGTAGTTCTAGGATGTCTGAGAAGGAGACATCCTCAGAGGATCTAGGGGATCCCTCTGACTCATCAAAGTCAGTATCCAGTGACAGACTCGGAGTCTACTATGCTTCTCTTTTCTAGTCTTCTTCTAGGGAGGATCCTCCTCCTGAAACATCAGGAGAATCCTCGGAAGAGGGGATGGGGAAACCTGAGGAACCTGGGATCTCCTCTGGGTGTAGCAAGAGGAGAAGAGAGAGGCAGAGATGTGGGTACTATAGAGGGAGAGGAGCTAGACAGCAGACTGACTGATACCAGTGGGTAGAGGCTGAAGGAACAGAAGGGGTATCCCGCCTACCTCGACCTCTTCCTGGAATGAGCCATCGGGCCGATACTTCAGGATCCTGTCGAGCCGACTTCTGGAGAGACAGAGCGATGATATTATCGGCGCGGCGGAGCCGACAGCTACCAAAAAATGTCGGACGGGATCGGGCGGAGGACCGACACCGCGTCATGACATGGGTGTCGGAACCGATCATCGGGCCGAGCAGAACAGGCAATCCACCGGTCGATACCGGTGCGGTGCGGTGCCAAGAATCGGCTCGGAATGAGCGATCCGGAGCCGATCCGGTCTCGAGTACCATAGAGTCGGAGAGCATAGCCGCCTGGTAGGGAGCGGGGGCAGCTTTTGTTGAGTCTGTTTTTCTCTCCACTTCTAGAAACAAATAACAGCTGATTCTTGTGTACAAAGAATAATTCAAAATGACTACAAATGACACTGGGGGTACATTACTACAAAGTCAGGAATCCCCCCTTTTGTTTCCTCAGATTATTTCAGAAATGTTATCTCAAGGAGTTATAAAACCTGTCTGTCCTACCCAGCAGAGAAAGTTTTTTTTTCTCCAAGATTTCAGTTTTGGATCTTTCGGTTCTGAATACTTTTCTAGTCATTCTAAGATTCAAGATGTTAACTCTACAGTCCCCTTTTCCTCTTTCATTTTTTTTTTAATTTTTAGTTCACACAGATTTCAGCAGCTACTTAATATATTCTGTGTTTGGGTTACATTTTCAATTTCCATCTCTACCCTTTTGACTTATCTGCAGCTACAAGGATATTTACAAAATGCCTACCTCCAGCAGTTGTCTTTTGCAAGCTTCAGAGAATCAACATATACCCTTACCTCGATGATTACCTCATCTTAACAGATTCTGCACAAGGTACTCGGGCATCCCTCATTTATCCTATAAATTTATTTTAAAAAATAGGTTTCAAACTAAACCTGGAGAAATCTTCCCTATTTCCATCTCATAGACTGAGATTTCTGGGATGCCTCCTAGAGACCTCTCTCATGATGACATACCTCCCTACCGTTTTAGACCTGGCTTATCAGTCCATTTCCACAGCAAGAGAGTTCCTCAGAATTCTAGGCTACATGGCATCAATTATTCTTATCATCCCTTTAGCCAGTCTTCATATGAGGAATGTTAAGTGCTTCCTCAAATCCATTTGGACTCCATCAGCATCCTCTTTCCTTTCCTTTTCCAGTTCTGAACTTCATCAAAAAGGAACTTATACCATGGGCAAATTAGCTCCAATTAAATCCAGATGCCCGTCTTTCCCTTCCCATTCCAAGTCAAGTCTGTCACAACAGATACCTCAGACTATGCCTGGGGAACAGTTTCCAAAAGGATCAAAGTTCAGGGGATATGGGAAAAGAACACATCGACATGAAAGAAATGATGGCCCTGATAACGGCATCAAAAACTTTGACTCAGATGTGGACTCCCAGACCACTACTGATAATTACAGACAGCACCACAGTGATGTAGTGCATAAAGAGACATGGGGGAATCAGATCTTATCCCCTGTGCAGACTATTACTGATTGCCTGGAAGGAGGCAGCGTAGCACAATGTCTCCCTTCAGGTAACTTACATCCTGTCAGAACAGAACACTATTGCAGACTCCCTGAGCAGATCCAGGGCAGACCCTTATGAATGGGTGTTACACTAAGAGGTCTTCCAGGAGATTATCCACTTGTGGGCAACTTCCCAAACTGATCTGTTTGCCTCCATTCACAGCAGAAAGTCACAGCAGTTCTGTGCTAGGATTCCTTGCAAACAGGCCTAGAAAGCACAGAAGTTTTCTTTCACATGGATGGGAATGTTCCTTTATGCCTTCCCACCATTCCTGTGATTACCAGTCTCTTATTAAAGATCAAAAAGGACTACCCAGGATACTGCTGGAAAGACCCTTTTGGCCCAACAATATCGGTTCTCCTTTCACATGCACTTGGCCAGGATGAATTGCCAAAACCTTCCACAAACAGTGGATTTACTCACACAGGACAAGAGCACTGTCATCCACCTTTACATTCTAAATCTGCACCTGACTTTTTGGCTGACAGGGTTTTGATCCCTTTAGTCTCATCTTTACAGAGGTTGTGCAACAGGTATTAAAGGAGACTAGAACACCTGCTACTAGAAAACTATATTTAGCTAAATGGAAGAGATCTTCTAGTTAATGCCATAGCAGAAACCAGGACAACAACCCAGGTAGGGGCTCCGGTGGTACCCTATTATGTGTGAATTGCTCATATCATTTATATCAAGGTACATCTATCAGCCATCTCTGCTTGTCTGCCATTAAATTCCCGTTTCTTCTTTATTTCAAATCAAGATGTTCTTGAAAGGGGTTTTACATATTAGACCACCTAGAAAACAGGTGATCTATCCTAGTATCTAAATTTTGTATTGGAGAAGCTACGTTTACCTCCATTTGAACTTGCAAGTAAATCTTTCCTAAAACTCTTTACATAAAAGACAGCTTTGCTTATGGCTCTAACTTGGGCTAGATGAGTATCTGAGTTGCAAGTCCTCATGTCCTCTCAGCTCTTTTGTTTTTTTTCTCATAAAGATAGTGTGACTGTTAGAACTGATCATTCATTCATGCCTAAGGTTGTTTCTTGCTCATGTTTCCACATTTACTTTAAATCCATATTTTCCTTTTCCTGTTTGTTTTCCCTAGATGAAAGAATTCTACATTTCCTGGATGCCCACAGACAACTCTGATACTATTTATTTTTTTTTATTTATTTACTTGACATTTGTTAACCGGGGTAGTCCAAATGGACAGCAACCCTTTTTCAGCTGAGGCCCAAGGGGAAAAGCTCCTAATAGTACAACTAACAAAATAATCATATGGCAGAGTTTATAACTAAACTAAAAATATGAAATTAGAAATATTTTAAACAGTAAGGAGAAACAACATGGTAGAAATGGTCAATACAATTATAAAAATTACAATATGTGTAAGATGAAATAAGTTCATAGGTTCATAGGTAGGTACTAGGCTATCTGCCCAAAGGCATTTATAAGCCTAGCCAGAATGTGTTGGCTTTCTCCGCCCCCTTAGATTAGTTCCTTGTGCTAGAAATGTTCAAATAAGTTGAGCATAGCAGTGTAACTCTGTACACTGTTATGTTCAAATAAGTTGAGCAGAACAGTGTACAGAGTTACAAACAATATTCAGCAGGATACAGAAAATTAACCAAAAGAACAGATGAGGCTCACCACGGCCGATAAAAAACACTTTATTCAACTTAGTGGCGTTGGCGCTTTTAACAGGACTGTTTGTCTTTAATTGAAAGGGTACAGAAAATATTGACAAGTTTGCAAAACAGAGAGAACAAATACAGTATAAATGTTAAATCTATACAGGAGATAATCCTAAGGCAAAAAGCCGATTTACAAGACTACAGCTCTGGTAGCTGCAAAGTCTACTGACTATTAGTAGCCTTTTTAGAAGCAGAGGCAGAGAGAGGAGGGAGAAATGGTTGCTACATTAGTATTAGAGGAGAGGAGGAGGATTAAGTTAGGTCATAATGTGGGCATGTCCATGATATATATAGAGTATCTTTTTGTGTTGTTTTGAAAGAGTTAGGGTTAGAGATCTGTCTAACACTTAATGATAGATTATTCTAAGCAATTCCTACTAAGTAGCTGTAGAGGAGTTTACCAATATTTTTATTGGGCACATAAACTTGCAGAAGATGCTGTTAGGAGGTACAGAGAGCCCGGTTAGGAGTGTAGGGCTGGACGAGAGTAGAGAGAGAGGAGCAGGAGGAGGGTTCAATTAAGATAGAATGAGCCATGAGAAGTTGGAGTAGTATGAGTTGATGATGAAATTCCAGCCACTGCAGGTTTTTCAGGGCTAGGCAGTGGTGAGAGCAGTAGGGTTGGTTGTTGGCAAATCTTTCAATTTTATCATAGGTGAGTTCCAGTTTAGACAGGAGATTGGATTGGATGTTAATGAGAATAGAGGCGACATAGAGTAGGGTGGGGAGTAGGAATGCTTGTGCAAGAGAGAGCCTAGAAGCATTTGTGAGGTATTTTTTATGTCTGTATAGCAGGCCTAATGTTTACTGTATCTTTTTAATGTACTGCTGAATATAAAGATCGAACTTTAGTTGGTCATCGATAATAACTCTTAGCAATTTAGTGTGAGGTTCAGCAGAGATGATAGTGTTGTTAAGGGAGGAGACAGTAAAGGTAGGTTTATGATGTTGGAGAGATTTAGGGAGGAATAGGAGAAGTTTAGTTTTCTTAGGGTTAAGGAGCAATTGGTTAGAAGTCAGCCATTTTTTGACTGAGTGCAGAGTCTCTTAGGTGAGGGTGTGAAGGTGAGTGATCTTGGAGGAGGAGATAATTGTTGAATCAGATTCTCGGCAGGAGTGCTGAGAGTGCCTTCTGTGTGGAGTCTGCATGTCCTCCCCGCGGTTGGGTGGGCGTTCGAAAGACATGCGTAAATGGGCGTGCCTTCATTGAAGGTTGGACGTTGAGCTAGCACCTCGGCATTCGTGAAAATCTACTGCCAATCATTAGCGGACCGGAGTTCCGCTGTGGCAACCCCTACCCGGGAAAAGCCGAAAGACAAACAACAACAACATCAGTGTATTGTATGACAAAAGAGAGTGGACAGGAAGAGTATAGGTCATTAGTAAAGATATTGAATAAAAGGGATCCAAGGATGGAGCATTGGGGTACTCCAGTTTGTATTGATAAGAAGGGACAAAAGTTAGATTGCCATTTTACTCCATGGAATCTGTTGGAGAGATGGCTGGAGAACCAAAAAAAGTGTAGAGTTGGAGAGATTAAGGGAGGCTAGTTTAGATAGAAGCAATCAGTAGGAAACAGAATTGAAGGCTTTAGAGAGGTCCATAAACAAACAGGAGATTAACTTGTTGTCATGAGAATTTGGGATAGAATAAGTGAAGGATATCAGAGCAGTAGCTGTACTGTGATTTGGGCGTAAACCATGCTGTGTAGGGGTAAGGAGATTTTCTAGCAGGAGGTGATCAATAAGCTGTTTGTGAATGTACTTTCTGAGAACTTTTGACAGGGGAGATAGAATGGCAATAGGCCTGAAATTTGATGGGTCAGTTTAGCTGCCACCTTTATGTAAGGGTATGACATAGGATTTCTTCCAGATTTTAGGTACAATGTTTTCCTTAATTGATCTATTGATTAAGATGGAGATGGGGTAGGTGATAAAATTAACAGCAAGTTTTAGGAATTGAGGAGCTAGGTTATCAGCTGATGGAGAGCATGTTTTAAGTTTCCTAAGAAGTGACTTGATATAAGCTGTGGAAATGGGTTTAAGAGAGAAAGGGGTTGTATGGGTTAAAGGGGAGGAAGTGGGATAGGTAATGTCATTTTTGGTTAGATTGCAGATAGTCAATGAAAAAGGAATTAATAAAGGTAGCACTAACAGTGGAAGAGCTGTTAGAGCAGGGATTAGATGATGAGGAGCTTCCAGGATATAGCAGCTTATTTACTGATTGCCAGAACTTTTGGGGGTTGGAGTGAGGATTATTTAGTGTTTTTTGGAAATGTTTTTCTTGTCAATTGTGACCTTTTTTTTTCAGTTAAGTTGCAAATCTATCTATAGGATTGAAGATTGGTGGAAGTTTTAGATTTTTTCCATTTTTTTTCCATCCACTATCTCTCTTATTCATGAGTGTATGAGTGGCTTGTGTTAGCCAGGGTGCAAAATGGGTTTTGATTCTTATTCTCCTGATGGGGGTCAGGGAGTTGAGTATATCTAGAAAGATGTTGTTAAAAGCTTGGACAGCTTCCTCTAGGGGGATGTCATAGAGAAGGACCAGTTAACTGCAGAAAGTCTGTGGCTGAAAATATCTGGGTTAAAGTTTGAGAGCTTACAGCAGTTGTACTGCTGGGATTTGTGAAGTTGGGGTGAGTGTCAAAGTATGAAGGAGGGATGGTGGTCACTTAAGTTATCAGGTAGGGTGGAGGGGGTTGTGACAGGAGTTAGGGTTGGAGGTAAGGATCCAATCTAGAGTGGAACCAGAGTTGGTATGTTTATTTAGACGAGTGGGGGCAGGGATTAGCTAGGAGAGGCCATAGTGGTTAATGGAGGTGTTAGGAGAATCAGTATCAAGGGCATTCCAATCAGTATTAATGTCACCCAAAGTAACAGTTTCGTAAGAGACAGTCTGAGAGATTCAAGAGAGAAAGAGCTCTAAGGTAGGGATGTTGTTACCTGGGGGGATATAGATGGATGCAATTGCTAATTTCTTGTGACTGTTTAGTTTACAGGTGACAAAAAGAACCTCAGCCAGGTGGAAGTTTAGAAGAGTGATTGATAGAGGGTGGAGGGAGAGATGATTAAAATATAGGATTGCTACAACACCACCTTTTTTTATGTCTATCTTGCTGAAAGATGTTATAGCCTGGGGAAGAAATTCTGAGTCAGATATCTGAGTCTTAAGCCAGGTTTCAGAGATGGTGAGAATGTCAGGGGTGTGTAGGGAGATCCAGGCATGAAAAGGGGAAATTTTATTCATGATACTTTGAATGTTCATTGAAAGAATAGACAGGTTTTTGGTGGAAAAGGATGGGAGGGTCTGTGAAGTAGTACTGGGAGTGGAGTTTAGGTGTGAGGATTAGCAGAGAGAGAGGACATGTGGTTAGGTCCAAGGTTAAGATGTATGTCACTTGATAGCAGAAGGTTTAAAATGTGTAATTTGAGATTATTATGGTGGTTGTATTGGGGGTAGGCTTTTGGTTTGGTTTTAAGAGGGAATGTGGGTAGTTGGAATATCTTGAACCTATACAAGGTAGTGTCAGAATAAAGAAAAACAGTGATGGAGTTATAGGGAAAGAGTAGGTGGCAGAATGATTTATTTGGGGTAGGTTATAGTAGGTGTAGGGTGTCTGTGTGTGAGGGTGCATTGGTATGAGGTAGCAAAGGAGGTAAAGATGAGAATGGGTGTGAGAAGGAGAATAAGTAGTAAGCTGTTAGAAAATTTTAGTTTTGGGAGAAATATATTGTACAGCCTAAGGGGAATAAGTAGGTTGTTGAAATATTACCTGAAACTCAAGTGATGGGGGGAAGGATTATGTAAAAAATGTTTATAATAGGTTGGTTAAAGTACAGAGGATGTGATTGTTGATTGGAAGTGTTGGGAGGAAATTGGGTAGGGAAAGGGGTGTGTGGTCAAAGGGGATAGAGCATAAGTGTAGAGTATGTGAGGGTGGGTGGGAATGGGGGTAAGGGAGGGGAACAGAGTAAGCCCGAGTGTAGCGAGGGCAAATGGAGTGGGTTGGACCTGTTATGCAGCTGCCTTCATGAAAAACTATCAGTGAGTACTGACAACGTAGTACCTGTTATCATCACTTTGTTCTTTATACAGTTTAGCTTGCTAAAAGCAACTAGGATGCAGCTATACTAATTACTCAGTGTACCTTGCTGCTTGTCTTTTTAATTTGTTTACCTTTTTTGTTTTCCTTTAACTTTGATCAAATCAGTTCCTTAGAAAGGATGCCTAAGCGAAGAACAAAAAGTTACACTATGGTCTAGGGATGAGATGGGGGGGGGGGCAACTGAGGTGATGTGCGAGTGAGTCCATTCTTGATAAGAACAGTCAGGTAATAGTTACAAGATAGTGAAATATATATAGAGAGACATTAATATTTCAGCAATCTCTTAGTTCCATGTAAATTGTGGATTCGCAGTGACCGGGTGACTATACTTAGTGGTCTGCAGGAAGATTGCAGATAGTAGAACCTGGAATACGAGGAGCAGGGCTTCTTATCCTGCAAACAAGAAGTGGGAAAAAAAGGGAGGGAAGTTAGGCAAAAGTACAAAGGGGACAACAAATTAAACAGCATAATAGGCTAGATATCAGGAGGGGGAACTGTGTAAGAGGAGAGAAAGAGAGACAGACAAGTGTAGTAGTAGATAGGAGCTGTAAGACTAAAAGATGTACAACAGTGTAAGAGTTCAACAAAAGTATGACTAAAGTGGACTCACTGAGTTACCAAACACAAATTTAATAATAGTATTCTTGTGTCATTAAATGCACATAGAAGCATATGCACTAGCAACATATAATACAGTAGATTAGGCTCAAATAAATATAGCCCAACTCTTTGTGAACTGGTCAGGATAATCATTTTCTTAAAAAGAAAGTATGGTTGTTCTACTGTTGTCAGATAAAAGACAACAATCAAACACAGAGAAATGAACTCAAGTATAGAGTGCCAGCAAAAGACTAAAAACGGCACAGACTCTTATTGTTGTTACAGTCTACAAAATCCTTAAAAACAGTCTGACAGATCTAAACAGTACAACAGAATACAGACAGGCATGCAGTTAGGTGCTGTCTCACCAGAATGTCTAGTAAAATTAAGATAGCCTACTACAGCATTCAGTAGACTTTTAGAAGGAAATATACCCAAATATACAACATGTAAGACAAAAAACAGCAAACAAATTAATGTGACAAAAGTTCTTTAGCAGAATAAACACAATATGCCAGTACACTGAAATAGCATGAGTAGCACAAGACATCTGGTGTTGCTGCAAAAAGCAATACACATATTCAGTTTGTAACAGATGTGCTTTAGCAGAATTAACACACTGTACTAATAGACTGAATTTACATGAGTAGCCAGAGGTAGTTGGTGTTGTTGCAATCTTACCTGCATTTGCAACTATATATTCAACTATAGCACTATTATCCTAGGAATGGACTCTGTACATCACCACACAGGGGAGGGGCTGTAGCAGAAGAGAAAGATGGCATGGCATGGGTGTGGGAGTGGAGTTTTAAATGGTGCAAGGGATCATGGGAGGTAAAACAGTTTAAAAAAACAAACATCCTTTCTAATCTGAAATGTAACACTTAAAGAAGGGCAATGGAATAGAACCAAATATAGAAGGACCTGTTATGCATCTGCCTTCATGAAAATGTATCAGTGTGAGTACGGACAATGTAGCACCCTTTATCCTCACTTAGTTCTTTATACAGCTTAGCTTGCTAAAAGCAACTCGGATGCAGCTTTACTAATTACTCATTGTACTTTGCTGCTTGTTTGTTTAATTTGTTTATCTTTTTTGTTTTCCTTTAACTTTGATCAAATCAGCTCCTTAGAAAGGACACCTAAGCAAAGAACAAAAAGTTACACTTCGGTCTAGGGATGAGATGGCGGGGGGGGGGGGGGTGCAATTGTGGTGATGTGTGAGGGGATTCATTCCTGATAAGAACAGTCAGGTTAATAGTTACAAGATAGTGAAATACACATAGACATACATTAATATTTCAGCAGTCTCTTAGTTCCAGGTAAATTGTGGATTCGCAGTGATTGGGTGACTATACTTAGTGGTCTGAGGGAAGATTGCAGATAGTAGAATCTGAAAGGCGAGGAACAGGGCTTCTTCTCATCAGTAAGACAAAAGATTTCAGACTGTCAGGCCAACTCTTCATTTCTTTTGAAGGTAAGAAAAAAAGTCAGTTAGGTTCCAAACAAAGCATATCCAGATGTTATCTCAGTCTGTACAGTTCTGTTATTCTCACCATGGGAAAAGTCCCCCTTAGAATGTCAAGGCCCAATCAACAAGTGGTGTGGCTACCTCTGGGGTCTTTTGGAAAGGTGTCGACATTAGAACTGTTCTAGAGGTGTCAACTTGGTCCTTAGTACACACTATCACTAAACATTGCAAAACTGACAGCCAGAATTGGATTTCCTAGATGTATTCTCCAGGATCTTCTGGACAGTGGTTTTGTATCCTTCACCATTTCCACCTAAACTTTGAGCAAATGTGCCATATGGATTTATACTACTGCAACAGTGAACTAATGAATATCATTGTACAGTCTAAGCAATAGAGTACTGCTGCAGTACTTCTCCTTGTAATTTTCTTTATTATTATTTATGGGGCCTCAGATACCTTTGTCTCCTTGTTTCTGGCATGACACAAATTTATACATTTTCACATATCTTTTGGCTTCAGTCTCCCTGTTTGAGGCAAGAATGCTCTGAAATTTGGTGCCCTTGCATCTTATTTATACTAGCATGTTCATGGGCTTCAGTGGATGTACAATACTTGAGGAAGGTGACCAGAAGCTGTACTATACCATCTGGACATCTAATATCCCTGGCAAGATATTTTACATATAATTTAATGCTACTGCAACAGTAATCTATTTGAATAATGACTGTTATGGTAAGTTTACTTGCATAACTGTACTTTCTATTACACTACTTTACCAAAGTGGATATTTTTTCATAGTTAGCAAAACTCAATTTTAAAAATGAAGCAAGAACTGACATACTCTGAAGGTAAAAATAACAGTATACCGATAGTTCCATTTCACTACTTTACTTACTATATGCTACACCCTACAAAACATGACATATCGTTATTTCTCCTAGGCAACTCACTGCAAAGTATAATAAAGCAGAAAGAGTAAATGTGTCATTTTTTCTCAGTGTGAGAAACTACTATGTTACTGCTACATGCAAGTTAATTGTATATGGGTTGAAGAGTCAGCAGAGAAAAAAAAAGACAAATGAATGAACATCTACTGTACATAAAGTTGAGAAACAGTTTATTGTTTATGTACATTTCCCCAGTCCCCACAAACATACCTGCACAAACATAGCTGAAAACATAATTTAGGAATTATAGTGTAGGTCCATAAATAAATAAATAAATGTAACAACTGGTAAAAGCTTCAAATCAGAAAGTGTTTTTTAAGAAAGTAGTACATACAGAAGTGTAGTGCTAAACAAATGCAAAAACTGTACCATAATGAGAGAATCTGCAATAAATGTGCATTTTCTGTACTATAAAAAGTCTATATCCATGATGCCTAGCATTATCCCAGCTGCAAACTATAGTGTTCTGCCACAAACTATCACACATAGACTGGACTATGTAGCAAGCATATTGAAGATGTTCATTACTCTCACTGCTGCAGTAGCCTATGAGTTGTATCCTGCCAAGAATGCAGCAAGCATCCAGCTTCCAAAAGCTTTCATCTCCTTTTACATTGGACTTTGGTGCCTATAGTTTAAGCCCTTTCTGGATGTAGATATTCAAGCAGAAAGAGTGACTAAAAATCTACAGTACATTATTGCCACCTTGTGCAGTTGCAGTGCTGAGACTTCTCAGGAACCCTTCCACACTTATTTATATATTTTATAGAATATGTGGTATTTTTATCTGTTTTTGACAGAATTGCTATATATCTAAGAATATTGGCTTTTCAGTAACATTGGAAGACATTCCTTGAAGGAACTCCATTTTAGATCTAGGAATTGCTTTGTAGGCTTAAATGGTCTTTTTAAGGTTTACTGTATAGGTTCAGGTTTTTACTTTAATTTAATATGGTAAATTTTGTCAGCCTGGAAGTTTATTTTATGGGCAGAATGTTTGTGCTGTGTAATGCTTATCTACACTTTGTGACAACTTACCTGGCAAAGAGTTTAGGTAGCAGTTGACTCTGGGGAAAGTATCTCTGTTTTATACATGGGAATTGTTGTTTGCAACATGAATACTTAATTATGTTGGGGGATTGGGGCTTTTTGAAGGTTTGTGTACTGCTTGTGTGCACAGGATGACAACTTACCTTCTGACCAACTCTCTCCAGTGTAGCTTAATGACAATCAGGCTTTATTTATTTATTTATTTATTGACATTTGTTTACAAGGGAAGTCTGAATGAGTAATAAATACCCATTTTCAGTGGCGACCTGGGGAGAAAAGCTCCAGAGTTTAATACCATCGAATAAACAGTAGTATAGATTTAATTAAAAAGCGCATATACGTACAGTTTGGCAGTCGAATACATAGGATACAATAAAGCATGAAGAGACACCAGTGATTTAGTAATAAAAGAAATAAAATACAATTAAATATGTCATTCAGTATATACAAAAGTATTAGAAGCATAGTCAACTGTGCTAGGAAATAATCAAAAATGATTAATCAAGTCTCCCTAAATGCTGAAAGGGTATAGATAGTATGATGAAAGGTTAGTAAGAATGTAAAGTATTTCTTGCTATAGATCATACAGGAGAGGTGCATGGGCATAGCTATTTGTTAGTGAGAAATTCTTTGAGAGAGGACTTAAATACATGGAGGCTTCATATAATTCTGATGGAATTTGGAATAGAGTTCTATAGTTTGGCTATGCAATGTGAGTATAGACTTTGTCCCATACGTTTTTTGGTTTCTAGATTTCAAGCAGGTTTTTGTTTTAACAGCACAGAGGATGATTTGGGAGATAGTGATGAAGAAGTGCGAAGATACATGGTCAGGTTGAGGGGTTATATAATATTTTATAAGTTAGAAGAAGTTGTGTATAGGCTAGTTAATGTGGGAGTTCTAACCAGCTGAGAGCACATAATGCAGAGCAATGATGAACTCTATGTGGCAGGTTAGCTGCAGATCTAACTATCTTATTATAGCACTGCTCCAATTGTGATTTAAGAGAGATCTGGATGTTAGTTAAAATAGGTGAGCCATAGAAAAGACAGGGTAAAAGATAAGAGTTAGCTAGGGTGATTCTGCCAGAAGGAATTTTTTGGATTCTTCTTTAGTCCTTAGCTATGGCATGGATGCTTACCCTGGTCCTGCTAGTCTTTCTTGCAGTGTACCTATAAAGAAGAAACAGTTAAAGCAAAAGCCCTTTCCTTCAGTCTGGGCAAAATATATGCCTAAGCAGATGGTGGTTGATTCTGCAGGTGCTGGTTCCTCCGACTATTTACTGGTTTCCTTGAATTCTTGAATGCAGATGTTTTGCTTACATGTTTTTTTCATCTGAAATGTCTGTACTTTTAATATGTTTAGACTACATGAATCTCACTTTTGTAAATCATTACCTAGGATTAGAAATGTTATGTCTTTTTTAACAAATTGTATATTATCTCTGTATTTTTCACTGTTCTACTACTTTATTTACTTTTGTATAACTATTGTAAAATTGTCTATATCCTGTGGAGCTTTTCTCCCCGGGCCTCCACTGAAAACGGGCTCTTCCAGGCCCAGTTGATTATCCCGGTCATCAAACTGTAATAAATAAATAAATTCCTCTGGTGTAGCCTTGTCAGCTAGTATAGTACAGGGGTCGGGCACGTCCTCTTCAGCTATTCCAGTGTCCAATGTGGACATGGGAGAACCATCAATTTTAGTTGTAGGAGAGGAGGCCAGGGAAAGAGACCTCCTGCTTAGGATGACATACTTCTCTGTCTTCCTCTGAAGATGTTCCTAGGAAAAATAGACAGAAATTAATTATTCTGGTGATACCTATGGTGGTTTCTTTGTGTAAAAATGATATTTTTACCTTAGTAAGGAACTTGTTGCAAGCTATCAGCACTGAATACCAAGAGCCTAATTCTCTTCTTTATTCCTCCACTCCAAATGACAAGGATGCTCTTTCTAATGATTCTGATGTGGTCAGAATTAAGGTTATATCATGATCATCTAAGGGTTCTGTAGCCCAAGACTTGACTCTTTAGACAGTGAGTCAGAAAATGCACATAATGGAGGCTGCACCTTTTCCAAGATGATCTCTAGAGGAAAAGGATGTATTTTCATGGAAACAAGTGGATGTTCCCCCGGAATTGGGCAGATACTAAGATTTATTATGATAAGAAACTCCACATCCTGCATCCACCCCCCCCATTTTTCCAGCCTTGGAGGATGCTTTCAGTGCTGCTTGCAGTGCTCCTGATTCACAGCCACCAGTATCTAAAAAAAGAAGATAAGCTGTATAATGTCTGTCAAACTAACAAATGTCTCTTTTCTCTTCTTAGAGCAAATCTAGCAGGTATTTTGCCTGCTGCCGCAAACAGACTCCACACCATCCCTAACACATTTCATGGGGATAAAAAGGGTAAGCTGCTGGACAGACTAGGTAAAAGACTTTTTTTTTCCTCTGCTCTAGCATTTACAATTCTTAATTACAAGGCTACATGTGGAAGTTTATGTCAAAACGGGGCCAGTAGTTTGAGAAAATTTTCTGCTTCCCAGCCTCTTGAAGGAAGGTCTTATTTGAATGAGATTGTTTCTAACTTGTCTCAAGTTTCTAAAAGTGTATTCAATTGTGCTGATACTGCTTCCAGGTCTTCTGCTTTGGCTACAGTCTTGAGAAGATTTGTCTGGGTACAATAATCAAAAGTTTTCAGATGATTTTAAGTCAAAATTGTGAATTTTCCCTTTGACAAGGAGGTTTTATTTGGTCCTCCTGCTATGTAGTTCATCAAGCAATGGAATGAGAGGAGCAAATTAATGCAGGGAGTTCTTAGGAGTTTTCAGGTCCCCATGTTCATCCTTTCCAGATCATCTAATTTCTTTAAAAGACAAAACAAGCAAGTGGTGCCTCTAGCTAACAGGCAGACACATAAGAAAAGATGCCAAGAGGGAACCAATAACAATTGCAGTAAAGGAGTTTTTCTAAAAAAGAGTCAGGTAGCAGCCCCAGAATGACTATGCCAGAAACACTATCAGCTTCCTTTCCTCTCCTACCGCAGGATCTCTTCCCCTTTCACAGAATCTGACTCTCAATGCTGCTTTATGGCAAGAGATCAGGGTTGCCAGATTTCCGACAAGCCGGGTAGGGACAAAGTGAGGACCAAAAAAAAAAGTTCTTTCATGGGTCTTTCACACTAAGTGAGAACCAAAAAAAAAGTCTTAAGGTCTTTAAACACACAGCTACTTCTGTTTAATAAACATCAAGCAGTTCCACATTAAACATAAGTAGCTCCGTGTTTAACAATTTTTGATTGGCCCGTATGCCGGTATACGAGCCAATCAAAAACAGAGCTGTGTTTAATGCGGAACTGCCTGATGATCCGCATTAAACACAAACAGCTCCATGTTTAGCGATTTTTGATTGGCCCGTATGCCGGTATACGGGCCAATAAAAAAAAAGCGGAGGGCTGTTTCACCGGGATTTAAACCAGCAGTACGGGACTCAGGATTGGGCTGCTGATCCCGGGACAATCCCGCTCAAATAGGGACATCTGGCAACCCTGCAAGAGATCGTCTCAGACAAATGGGTTTTTAAGAAGATCTGAGAAGGTTATAGTTGACAATGGAAAGAAAAGCCTCCTCCTTTCAGGGGTTCTGAAGTTGTTTCCTCAGGTGCTCCAGTACATGTTAGAAGAAGTGATAGAACATGCTCTTTCAGAACAAATAAGAAATGCTTTTTTTTTTTTTCATCAAGAAAGCTTTTGGTTCCAAAGAAGGAGCACTCTTAGAAACCAGTTTTGGATCTCTTTTTTCTTAATCTTTTTGTGAACATTCCAAAATTCAAGATGCTGACCCTTCCAACAGTAGTGGCTCTGCCCCCAAATCACAGTGTGATGGTAACCTTAGACCTGAAAGATGCTTCCCATTACATTCCCGTAACAAAAAACTTCAAGAGGTTTTTAAGATTTTGTGTATCTGGGTCACATTATCATTCTCTGCCTTACCCTTTGGGCTGTCCACTGCACCAAGAGTATTTATAAAGTGTCTAGACCCTGTGGTGGCCTAATGCAGATTGCAGGATATCCACATTTCCTTATTTTGATGGCTATTTATCTTTGCAGTCTTTTGCAAATATTAGGAGTCCTTAACAAAGGTATCTCCTCTTCTAAACTATTTGGGAGTTCAGATAAGTATGCAAAAATCCTTCCTCACTCCATCACTCAGGATTGTGTTTCTTGATTGCCTGATACACAGCATGATGCAAAAAGCTTTCCTTCCTTATGAGAAGGTGAATTCATATCTGGAAGTCTTCATGAACTTTTCTCGCCAGTATCAAGATACTACCAGACAATTTCTTAGGATACTAGGCCTCAAGACTTCTATGATTCTCACAATTCCCTTTGTCCGGCTACATGTGGAATGATTCATTGGTACCTCTAAAATATGTGGACTCAACATTTTCATCCCCTGGAATTCAAATTCCAATATTGGGCTATATAAAGTCAGAACTGCTTTGATGCAGGGATCAGATGACCCACAATACAGGTCTCCCCTTTTCTCCAACCACACCAACAAAATCTGTATTGACTGATTCCTCAGATTTTGCTTGGTGATCAGTTTCAAAGGAGGTAAAAATACAAGAACTGTGGGACAGTTCAGACTGAGTAAAGCAAATTGGTATTAATAAAATTTTGATTGTGATTTATGCCATAAAGTCTCTACATCATTTTTGGGACTAGGTGCTCACCAGATCAGCACAGGTAACACCATGGTGGTGGAATACATAAACATGGGAGCACCAGATCATGCCCTGTCTGCCAGCTGGCAGTGATAGCTTGGGAATTAGTGCATCAGCACTCATTAAGTCTTCAGGCATCTTACATACTTTCATAGCAAAACATAGTGGCAGACAAACCAAACAGGTGCTGGGCAGACAGTCAAGAGTAGAAATTCAATGAAGAGGTCTTCCAAAAGTTGATCCAGATGTGGGGAACATCTCATGTAGATCTGCTTGCCTCCTTTCAAAAGTGACATCTAAGCAGATTCTGGTCCACGACAGACTGATAGTGTGGGAGGGGATGAAAGCTTTTGGTAACTGGCTGGTTACTGTATCCTTAGCAGGAAGCAATCCATAGGCTTCTTCAGCAGTGAAGAATTGGAACATCATCTATTATGAGTAAATGCAACTCACACAACTTTACTTTACAAAGCAAAATCGGGGTGATCTCAAAACCTGTGGACAGTTAAAAAGTAAAATGAACTTGCATCTCAGTATGGGTTTTTACCTGTAAAACAAATAAGCATATAATATAATACACACTTTCAGAATTAACGTTTTCAGGTTGCATATTTGGGTCTATATTAGATCAGCGAAACAGCATTACGGCAAATATCGTTTCGCTGACACATATAGACTGAAATCTGAAAATTGCAAAGGCTCAGGTCAGTGATTTATTTTCCCAGGGAAAATAATTGCTTGGCTTGAGCTGTGACATTGCCCTTTACCCCACTGTAGTGCGATCTCGGAATTGGTATATTTAGTTAGGGGATGTGGGGGGCACAGCCCCCCACATTGAGGGGTGTGGGGGCCAAAGCCCCCACTTTGTCATGTTTGAAATTTTGTGTATGTGTTTTTAGTGCAAGCGATGCGATTTCTTTCCCAGGGAAAGAAATTTCTGTTTTGAACATTCACGGTTTAGTGTGGTCGCTGATTACGTGTTGATGAAGAGGCGTTTGATGGAAAGCCTCTTCGAGCATTTAATATAGACCCGCATATTTGTGGTTTTCACAGTCTGTAACATATCTATGTTGGGTATTAACCACAATTTGCACAAGGACTTCTTGTGTAACACAGCTCGCCAGATTACAAGTCTGATACAGCGGCAGAAGAAGCATAAGCATAAGCATAAGCAGAGAGAAATGGAAATATAACGTGACTTCTGTTTGTATACAAGAAATGGAAATGAAAGAAGACAGCACTACTTTTTGTATATGAGAGGAAGAGGAAATGAATAAGCATAGCATCACCTAGGCATTCAGCAGTGGAGAGGATTTTCACATTTCATATTGACCTTTCTCCCAAACCAGATGCATATCATGAATGCATGTAGCCTCAGTCTTTTGTCCCCCCCCCCCCAGAGGATATGACTTTGCTGAAACAAGAAATGACATTTTTCAACATGTTAGTCTTCTGTGGATCCTTTTTCCCATGAAAATGATGTGTTTGAAACAAATGAAATGGTTATCTCCCCTCTTTAGCACATTTAAAGCTGTTCTGCAGGTTTGTTTTCAGTATCCAAACACGATAGCCCCATGTCCTAAAAAGAACTAATAGGTTGTACAGGGTATCTTCTGACAGACTTGATATGCATAACAGTCAAATGACAAGGCATGCAAAGAAGTGAAATGGGGCTAAAGAAGGAGAGTTACATTGGTAGAATAGAGTAAAAACAAGAGTTTTTGGGTTATAAACCAGATCTAAAGAATGAGATTATTGAGAGGTGGTCTGTAAGCTGTGGGGGTTGTCATTCTGGGGCTTACTAATTTTGGAGGCTAGATGCTATGTGAAAAATATAGCTCATAATAGGATATCAGACCCAAAATCTTTAAAGATGTAGACTAAGCAGGATAAGGGGTCATGATGAGAGCAAGATTTATGGAAGCATTCCATAAATACACCGTATATGATGTAAAGGGCAATTGGTTTGTGTTTTGTAAATGTTACGTATTGTGATACCTTACTAGTTAGTTAAAAAATTAATAAAAAGTATATAAAAACAAAACCTTCTATGTATCTTATTCCTTTCAGCAGTGAAAAACAAAGACATTTCCTCTTACTTCGTTGTCCTTTGAAAAAGAACCTAAGCCATTAGTTTGGTATGTTAAAGTAATACATATTTCAAGTTATTTAGCTGGAAGAGAACCTAGGCTTCTTGATAAATATGAAACAATATATATTTCAGGTTATTCCGTATCAGATTCTTCAACCATTAGGACATGTGGTAAAGTATTAGAATTCCTTTTAAGCTAGATTCAGGATGTATATTGGTTTTGGTAGAGGAGAAACCAGTGAAAAGCTGAAGAGGTTAAATTCTACCTCTGATAAAACTGTGCTCTGTATTCTCAAGTGTGCCTATGATGTAGCAGAGTCAGAATTAAAGGCTTCAAAGTTGGGTGTTGTGTTTAAGAATGAAGAAATACCCTAAAGATGTCAGGGCCAGTTGATGGTACCCCAGTTTCTACTGATATATTTGAGAAATACCAGACTATGTTCTTGTGCAGTTTCACAAAATGAAAATATTTTCCTTTTGCAAACTTGTTGTATATTTGGTGTTTTGGGTGTTCAGTAATCTGAATGTTCAAAATGTTTAGTTGATCTTAAATGTTTCAGCATTTTGATGTTTTGACTCTTCATAATATACTCATAAGAGTGTGTGTGTGTGTGTGTGTGTGTGTGTGTGTGTGTGTGTGTGTGTGTGTGTGTGTGTGTGTGTGTGTGTGTGTGTATGTATGTATATATATATATATATATATATATATATATATATATATATATAATATGTATGTGTGTGAGTGTGTGTGTGTGTGTGTGTGTGTGTGTGTGTGTGTGTATGTGTGTATATATATATATGGGTCTACTTTCGTTCGTCAAAAGCTCATTATTTTGACAAACAAAAGTCCAACCCCATTTACGTGAAAGTGCACTTAAACGGAAGTGCATTTTTGCAAATACTGGTTCACTGAACCGGTCATATGTTTAAAAAAAAAAAAAAAAAAAAAAAGAAACGCTGCAGCACTGAAGCACACTATAGTGCGAATAAGGGAATATACCTCTTTCCCCACTGTAGTGCAATCTCAGAGTTAGTATATATAAAGTAGCAGGGGTGTTGGGGGTGCAGGAGGGCTTGCCCCCATGTGAAACTGCCTTTGCAGTGTGTGTGTGTTTTTATATATATATATATATATATATATATATATATATATATATATATATATATATAGATATAAATATATATATATATATATATATATATATATATATATATATATATATATATAGTTTACCATAATAATATTGAATGACAAAATGTCTATCATTTGGTTGAAAAATGAGATCCCAACCCAAAACATGGAATTGTCAAAATGTCTACAATCATTACATTGAAAAATCAAAGAGATCAACTCTACTATTTTGCAGGGGGGCTGTGCCCCCCCACACCCCACCTACTTAAATATATCAACTCCGAGATCGCACTATAGTGTGTTCAACCAATTCATTTGTCATTCAACATTCTGATGGTAAACCTATATATATATATATATATATATATATATATATATATATATATATATATATATATATACACACACACACACACATGTGTGTATGTGTGTGTATGTATGTGTAGAGAGAGACAGAGAGAGTTATCATTGGGATATTATACAGCAATTTGGTCATAAAGCTCATATTTTTGTTACATTTACCGCCATTTGTATTGAAAGCAGTATAAGGCACAGACCTGAGTTTAATAAAACATTGCCCTTATATTCGTCACACCAAGTGGCAAGCCAAAAAAGATGCTTCTTGCTATATTTTAGTCTGACAGAATCAACCTTGCATCAGAATAAAAAAAAAATCTTTTCCTTGTTGTTAAGATAGAAGATCATTTCTTCTCTCTCTGTCTCTCTTCCCCTCCAGTTCTTTTCTTCTTTACCAGAAGTGCAACCTGGCTTCCTTGGTCCTTCCTTTCACTCAGTCATTCTGTAATACATATTGTCTTAAAATGAGTCCATTCCCCATTTAGTTCTCATATACTTCCTAGTAGTTAATTCTCCAGGGAGGGGTTCTTCCTGGAAGTTGTTTACTTCAGTTATTCATCTGGAAATCTTCTCTTTTCCAGAATAGTGCACAAACTCCTTGTGTACCTCTTTGCACTCTGGCAATAATTAGCAGGGTCTCCTAGCCTCTTATGGAGTTTACAACACAAATGTCTTGTAGACATTATCTCTCAAAACACTGAATTCCTTCTGCAGCTTTCCAAAGAGTACAGATTGCTTTGATACACCTTCAACCTTATTTTCAGGGACTGTGCCATCATTTTTCTGTACTGGATTAAAAGCAGCATTGATACATTATCCTGCTCTTTCTTTCAGAAAATTCCTAAATTAGTACTGACTGAACATTCTGTCAAGGTTGAGGTACTCTCTCTAAGCATAGAAAATCAACAGAAAAGTGCAGCAGATGCTTTATTTCCTGGATGCTTGCACCTAATTTTACTTCTTTAATGTCTACCTGGAGCCTGCAGCTCTCTGTAGTGCTTTGCACTGCTGCTCCCTTTCTCCTTTATGGCCTTATTCAAAACCTCCTTGTAATGAGAAATCATCTCTAGTTTCTCCTCCTTTGCAACTTCTTTTTGGATCACCAGTTTGGTTATTACTTCTTTTTCTATCTTAAGAGCATTATTTTCCCAAGTACAGAAGGATATATGCTCCTGCTGTTTATAACTTTGGTCTCCACATTTTGATTATTCTGTTGCATTAACACTTAGATTTCTTTCATTTTCAGATGTATTTCTTTCAATAGCAGATGAATTATTTATTTCTTTAGTGTCCCTAGATTATAATCACTTCTGTTGAAGCTTCAGTCATGATTGTGTTTAAGTCGATAAAATCACACTTTAATATAGTCAGAACACTTTTTCTCTGGTCACAATAACATTTGTACCCACCTAATTGCAGATTTACCAGTGCTAGAATCTCTTTGAGCACTATCTAAAATGCAGCTTTCTCAGTTTAAGAAAATGTAGTTCCTATAACTCATTCCTAAGAATTGCTCACATGGATTTTATTTGGCCTAGGCTGCCCTGTTTGCTGTGTATGTATTTGTTCATTTCAAGATATTTAGAACCTTCATGGAAGGATTCATGCAGAGTATGATGCCCTTCATCACACGACTTCCGTATTATCTCATTCACAGTCAGTTTACATTGCCTGACTGTCTCTACATCTTGGACAGTAGACGTTATTTATGACTAATTTGTTCAAAATCAGGTTCAAACTCCCCACTGCCTTGCTTTCCATGCTCTGGTGTAGAACTCAACTTTACATTGTTTGCCTACAATTTAGAATTTAGTTTGGCATTGTCTTCACTGCAGTATAAGACTTAGACAGCTGTATGGTTGGCTTTATTTTCACTTCTTCATATTTAAGCATAGTTTCCATGCTTTCAGTTGCTTCTGTTTACTGTCATTGTCCTTCCTAAGTTGCACCTCAAATACTGATGCTTTTTCAGCTTTTGAGTTATTTACAGAAGTTTCTTTCACACAAAGAATGTTCTACTCTAGTTGCAAAAGGACTGTAAGCCCTTTGATTTTTTTGTTTTTTTTTTAGATTTGTGCTTTGACACTTGAAGATTCATCTGAGAAGAAGTCAGATCAAACACAGAAATAGTAAGTGTTTTAATTTAGACTGTACAACTTGACTGTGTTTAACATTAAGTGCATCTGGGGTACTCTAAATACTGCATGTTCATAGGTTCATAGGTGTGTACAAGGCTAATGGCCTTGAAGCCTTTACAAGCCTAGCCCATAGGATTACCTTGGCATCGTGCCACCCAACCTTAGTTCCCAGTGCCTCTGTCGAGTAGAGCCACTGGAGTGATCCCTGGGGTGAATTTTTTATTTCTCATCCACTCATCAAGATTTCTCTTGAAGAGGGCCAGTGAGGCGCTCTGTTTGACATGTATGGGTAGTCTATTCCATAGTATGGGCAGTCTCTGGGTTATGAACCTGCTCTCCAGCATGTCCTGTTGATTGTGGTAATGTGGTAGAGGTCTCTGGAGTGTGTGGTGCGAGGGATTGGGATTTCTTTAGATGTAGCATTTCTAACAGAGCTGGGTCAGGCATTGCTTCGTAAGTCAAGCAGAGATCGCCTCTAAGTACACGATATGAGACAGAGAATAGATTAAGTTTTTTGAGTCTGTCCATATAGGACAAGTGTTTAAGGCCTAGGATCCTCTTTGTGAGGTACTTTTATGGCCTCACCAGTTGTTGCAGGTGTCTAGTGAGGTACATGCCAAATGGGGCATTATACTTGATGACTGACCTAATGAGGGAAGAGTAGAGGGAGACAATGACCTGACCACAGTGGCAATGTGGTGGTCAAAAGAGAGGTTGCTGCCAACCTCTGTTCCCAGATCTCTTATAACGCCTTCTGTGTTCAGTGGACTACCATCAATGTGGTAATTCATAGGAACTTGGTTTTTCCAAAGGGGATGATGACACATTTTTTGGCATTGAGCTTAAGGCCATGGTTCTGACACCAGTCGTTGGTCTCAGTGAGGTCTTTCTGTAGGGATGTTAGCATCACTTGGGGAGTTAATATTAGCTCCCAACTTGCAATCTTCTGCAAACTTTGTCAGCCAGTGTCCCTTTGTGTTGGCCTGGATTTCTGAAAAGTAGATACCAAACAGGAGAGGACCCAGGACCGAACCCTGTGGGACTCCACTTGTGCCTGGTTGGCAGTCTGACTTGGAGTCAGATACTTTCACACTGTGGGTTCTATCTGTGAGCCAGTTTGCAACCCACCTAGTGATATATGGGTTGATGCCTAGCTTAGTGAGTTTTTCTATGATTTCTGCCAGATCAAGGTAGGCTGTATGAACCACCTTGCCTTCATCCACAGCTCAGATGACTGACTCAAAGAAGTCAACTAGATTGAGCAGGCATGATTTACCCTTCACAAAACCAAACTGTGTGGGATCCAAAGTTTGGAGATTCGCTATATCCTTGTTTATTAGGTCTCCTCCTCCCAACAAACACAAATACATGTGAGAGATGCAACTATATAGCCAAACTGGAGGCTGAACTCTCTCAACTCAGGGCTGGCATGACCAGACAGGAGGAGATGGCAACCACACACACAACAATCCCAGTCCCACATAGACCTACCACAACTGCAAACCAAACACATAAAAACACAGAGACATACTCAGAGGCTCTAATAAAAAACCTACCAAAACAACAGAGGCTCCCAAAGCAGACATCCAAAAATCCACCACCTCAAAACCAAACACATGCAACACATACTCCAATAAATCAGTGTGTCGACCAATCGCAGCCCTTAAGGCCAAACACCTTGCCTGATACACTAGTAATAGGTGACTCCATAGTCAGACACACTGATGTCCCACTGACCAGGCTGAACAAGGAGAAGGTGACTGTGAGCTGTCTATCGGGAGCTGGGATCCGCCACATAACACACGCACTCAGGTCACTCCAAAGCAAGTACAAATATGACTCCGTCATTGTCCATGCTGGTGTGAATGACCTGAGACGTACCTCCCTGGACTACATGAAAAGAGACATAGAGGAGCTCTCTGATTATGTAGCCCCGGCTGGTATGACCCTGACCCTGAGCAGCATCTTGCCCTCACCAAGAATGATACCACAATACAAAGACAAGATGATCAGCTTTAACAATTGGCTCAAGTACTGGTGTCATTCTAAGGGGATCCAATGTCTGTCTGCCTGGGATGATATGTTGGACAAGCCACGCTGCTTCAAGGGATGGCTTACACCTGTCACCACTGGGCTTCTGGATATTGGCTAAGGCTCTTGCCACCCCATAGTGCCTTTTTAGGCAAGGCTCAAAAGACAAACCCACCTCCTTAGAAAACAAAAATTGAAAAAACTAAGGGTAATGCTTCTCAACGCCATAAGTTTAAATCTCAAGATGCAGGCACTTGATGCACTCCTCAGCATGGAGAACATCAGCGTCTGTGCAGTAACTGAAACCTGATGTAATGCTCCTGAGAGCACCCCAGCATTACCAAGTTATACCTCGTATCATGCTTTTCGGCCCCAAAACCCGGGCCCAACCACAAAGGGAGGGGGAGTGTCCATATTCATCAAGGACACCCACACCTCCAGGTTAGTAGCAACACATGAAGCATCAGAGACCATACAGGTGCAACTAACCATAGGCAAAACTGCTATACAACTGGTAGCATGTTACAGACCACCCTCCCATTCTCAAGAACCCCACTCAGCCTTCCTGAAGACATTGGAGGATATGAATGTATCACAAAATACCATCATACTGGGAGACTTCAACTACCCAAACATAGATTGGGTACATTATTCTAGCCCTAATACCCTAGCCCAAAGGTTCCTGGAATTCATAAATTCAAATGCACTGGAACAACTAGTCACCTCTCCCACTAGGGAGATAATATACTAGACCTGATCATCACAAACATGGGGACAAAATGTTCCACACCGAAGTATACCCTCACTAGTGAGATCTGATCACAAACTAATCACCCTGGATATACATATCCCACCTCCACCCCAGCACAAAAGACCACAGTGAAAAACTTCTCAAAAGCAGACTTCACTCTTCTTAAGACTGAGATGGTATCCTTTAAGCCCACTGTGCCAGTGGATACCACATCCCACAATGCCAAATCCTTCACAAATGCTTTCTATGGACATCTCCAAGAATGCATGGATCATGCAATCCCAAACAAATCCAAGTCCCTCTCCACCAAATGTAAGCGTCCTGTCTGGTGGACCTCAGCCATAAACAAATTGTATAACAAAGAAGGACGCTACTGCACGTCAGAGCGAAATCCCATGAAGGAAGACATCTCTGATCAACATTAGCAGAAAACTACATTCTCTCATAAAAACATCCAAGGCAAACGTTGAGAGAAAAATCGCTAAGGACACTAGAGATAACCACAAAGCCTTCTTCAGCTATGTTAGAAACCTGGTAGGAAACCCTCAGATATGCTCAGAGTTGGTTCACAACAACAAAAATACACTGAACCCACAGATATTGCTAACATTCTGGCTGACAGGTTCAGTGCAAATTTCTCTCCTTCACCCCCAAAAGAAGAAATACTTATCGCAGCTGAATGTAATCTCCCTGTCATCTCAGATGTCCAAGTGAGAACCGCCCTAAACAAAGCAAAAAACACAGCATCAATGGGACCTGATGGTATCCCGGGGTGCGTGTTACGTGAACTCCAAGAGGAGCTAAACCCACACATAAAAATGCTATTTAACCTTAGCCTTACTTCGGGATATGTACCTCAACACTGGCGTACAGCAACAGTGGTCCCACTCCACAAGGGGGGTGCCTCTATAGACCCTGGAAACTACCGCCCCATAAGCTTGACTAGCCTGGTCTGCAAAGCTATGGAAAAAATCATTATGAAACTCATAAACGGAGACATAGGGGACCTACAGACGCTTGACCCCACCCAGTTTGGCTTTGTAAAGGGCAGATCCTGCCTTTTAAACCTGGTTGACTTTTTCGAAACAGTCACTAGAGCCATTGATGAGGGCAAAGCAGTCCATACAGCATACCTGGACTTGGCTAAGGCCTTCGACACAATACCCCACTCAGGCATCATAGATAAGCTAAACAGCTTAAAAGTAAACCCTTATGTCACTAGATGGGTTGCAAACTGGCTAAAGGACAGAACCCATAAAGTTAAAATCGCTGGAGCAATGTCAGACTCAAAGCCAGTCACAAGTGGTGTCCCACAGGGATCTATCCTGGGACCCCTCTTGTTCGGCATTTATTTCTCAGATGTTAAAGCAAACATGGGAGGGCTGTGGCTGACAAAGTTCGCAGATGACTGCAAACTAGGCGCCATAGTCGATACACCAGCAAATACACACATCCTACAAAAAGTCCTCACTGAAACGGACAACTGGTACCGTAGTCACGGCCTTAAACTAAATGCCAAAAAATGTATAGTCATCCCTTTTGGAAAAAACAAAGTACCCACAAATTATCACATAGACAGCAACCCACTGAGTACGGAAAAAGTAATCAGAGACCTAGGGACCCAAGTAGACAGCGACCTCTCATTTGACACCCACGTTGCCAAAGTGGTTAGAAAAACATTCTACCTTGCACACCTCATCATGAAGGGTTTCACATTCAGATCCAAGGATGTCATTGTACCCCTATACTCCTCCCTCGTCAGACCCATGATTGAGTACAATGCCCCATTTGGTATGTACCTCACCCGGCACTTGCAACAGCTGGAGAGACCACAAAAGACTAAAGAAACTTCAGCTCTATTCAATAGCATACCGCCTGCTCAGAGGTGATCTCTGCCTGATGTACAAGGCCATGTCCAATCAGGATCTGATGGACATGCTCCACCTCAAAAAATCCAAATCCATCAGGACCATGAGAGCTAAAGACTTAAACCTCGGCACAAGTATGAATAGGACATGCTGGAGGGATAGATTTATAACCCAGAGGCTTCCCATGCTTTGGAACAGGATCCCAGTTCGTATTAGGCAGAGCCCCTCACTGACTCTCTTCAAGAGAAATCTTGATGAGTGGATGGGAGATCGTAAGTTTACCCCAGGGGTCACATCTGTGTCACTGCTAGACAGGGGCACAGTAAACTAATTCTATTATATAAGGGGACCTTCACTGTGTCACTACTAGACAGAGGCACAGTATTCTAGATTTATTCTGTACATTTTTGTACCATTTCATGGGGTGGCAAAAGCCACATCACTATGGCTAGGCTTACAAATGCCCCAGGGCAGATAGCCTAGTACTATACTATGAAACTATGAAACTATGATGATGCATTCCATAGCTTTACATATCAGACTCATCAGGCTAATGGGGCGATAGTTTCCAGGGTCTGTAATCACTCCTCCTTTGTGGAGAGGGATGACTGTAGCAGTACTCCATTTGATAGGGACAAAGCCTGAGGTGAGGCTGTGGTTGAACAGGGCACACAGGTGAGGTGCCAGTTCACTCTATAGTTCAAGTAGAAAACAGCCAGGGATATTGTCAGGTCCCATAGAAATGTATTCCTGGCTTTGGACAGTGCTGTTTTAACCTGTGCAACAGTAATACTGGGTGCCTGGCAATCTACTGGTATTATGATTGGTCCTTTGGGGGGGGGGTAAAGTTGGCACTAAATTTGTCAACCTGTATATTGGCAATATATGTTGGCTCGATATAGGAGGTACCATTGTGCAGTAGCTCACAGCAAATCTGGGTATTGCCATGGAGATTCTTTACATAACTAAAGAAGGCCTTGTGGTTGTCTTTATTATCTGCTGCAATCCTGTTTTCATAGCTAGCTTTAGAGGATTTGATGAGGAATCTCAACTTTTTTTGAGGCTGATAAAGGAGTTTTTCCAGTCTTAGGGGCTTCATCTTATTCCGCATCAGTTTCCTCCTTCTGTTGTAGAGTTTGTTTATGGCAGGGGACCACCAGATTGGCTTCTTTTTTTGGAGGAGAGTGTCTTGGTTCTGTTGGGTATGGTGAGATCCATGCATTTGTGCACGTGTTCGTGCAGTGCATTGGTGTATGATTTGGCAGTTATGCAACTATTCTTCATTTGCATGGGTGCTGTGAAGTTACCATCTCTGTTTTTAGGAGCCCAAAGTTAGCTTTGAAGAAGTTTTTCATGGTGGTTATCTTTGCTGGGAGTGGAGTAGGGGGTAGGTGGTGGGAGGGATATGTATTTCCAAGGTGATTAGTTTGTGGTCAGATCTAACCAGGGAGGAATTGACTATTGGTGTAGTGCAATGGTCGCCCATGTTAGTAATGACCAGGTCAAGGATTTTGCTACCTCTAGTGGGGGTAAGAACAAGCTGGTCCAGGACATTGGAATTAATGAATTCCAGGAAATGTTGGGCAAGTGTATTGGTACATGAATAGTTTTCCCATTTAAAGGAATGGTAGTTGAAGTCGCCCAGTATGAGAGTGTTAGGTTGGACCCTAATATTCTCCAGGGTGCTTAGGAATGTGGAGTGTGAGTCTTGGGACATGGTTGGGGACCTATAGCAGGCTATGACCTGAATTGCTGTCTTACCCAGTGTTAGCTGCACCTGAAGTATCTCTGATGTGTTATGTTGGCCTACCAGTCTGGAGGTGTGCACATCCTTTATGAGTATGGAAACACCACCGCCTTTGGGGCTTTGGTCCAAGTTCCGGGGCCGAAAGGTGTGGAATGAGTTATAGCCTGGTAGTGCAGGGATACTTTCTGCTGCTTTAAACCAGGTCACTGTTACAGCACATATGTTGATGTTCTCCATTTTGAGGAGTGCTTCGAGCGAGTGTATTTTGAGATTTAGACTTCTAGCGTTGAGCAGCATGACCCTCAGATTGCATTTGTTTGTAGCTGTTATGGTGGTAATTTGGTCTTTGGAACACCACCTAAAAAGGCACTATAGGGGTGGCAAGATCCTTGGCCAGTATCCGGAAGCCCAGGGGTGACATATGCAGGCCATCTCTGGCAAAGCATCAAGGTCTGTCAATCATGTCATCCTAGGCAGACAGATACTGGAACCCCTTAGAATGACACCAGAAAATTAGCCAGTTGTTGAAATCAATCATTTTCTGCTTGTACTGTGGTATTCTGGGTGATGGTAGGATGCTGCTCAGGGCCAGGGTTATACCCGCCTGGACTACATAATCTGAAAGCTCCTCCATCTCTCTTTTCATGTAGTCCAGGGAGGTACGTCTTAAGTCATTTACACCCATATGTACAATGACAGAGTCATATTTGTATCTGTTGTTGAGGGACCTGAGTGCATGTGTTATGTGGCGGATCCTGGAACCTGACAGGCAGCTTACTGTTACTTTCTCCTTATTCAACCTAATGAGTGGGGACATGAGAGTGCCTCACTATTGAGTCACCTATGGCTAGTGTGTTGGGCATGCTGTTTTGCCTTAGGGGCTTTGGTTGAGTGGCACTCTGTTTAGGAGAGTTATGTGTCTCGTGATTAGTGTTGTGTTGGTCAAGTTAATTTCTGCCTTGGAGGTGTCTGCTGTTTGGGTAGATTTTTATTGAGAGCCTCTGCGAAGATGGGTGTGTGGTTTGTAATTTTATGTGAAGGCAGTACTGGTGTGTGTTCTGTAGGGCTATGTGTTCCATGTGGTGTGGTGCAAGTGCTGACCTTCTCTTGACCAGCTATTCCGGTCTTGGCTGGAAAGTGCATGGCTTCCAGTTTAGTTATATAAGTACATCTCTTGCAAGTTTGAGTGTTGGGAGGTAAGAGGAGAGGGTTGTCAGTGTACATGAGGCAGTTGCTACATTGCCTCAGGATGCTCAAGTTCACTAGGTTAATAGGAGAAAGTATAGGGAAATAAGTGCAAATGCGGGCTTTTAATCCAGAAAGTTGAAAGATATGTAAAAAAATTTCCTAAACGGCCAATAAACTACAATTTCTGGGCCAGAAACCACTCCTCTTGTGGTAGATAGGCCACGTAGTGCTTTCCACTCCCACTGATAAGCTAGAAGGCTTCTCTCCAACACAGAAAGGCTTGAGGGGGGGGGCTCAGAAGCTTACAATCAGTCCTGGATACAGCAAATCTGTATCTGGACTAGACTAGTTACAGGAAAGGCGGGAAACAAATGCAAACGTGGGCTTTTAAACCAGAAAGTTGAAAGAGATGGAAAAACTGCCCAAACGGCCAATAAACTACAATTAATGGGCCAGAAACCACTCCTCTTGTGGTACATAGGCTACCTAGTGCTTACCAATCCCACTGATAAGCTAGAAGCCCTCCGTCTAACACAGAAAGACTTGGGGGGGCTCAGAAGCTTAAAAACAGTCCTGGATACAGTAAATCTGTATCTGAAATAGACTAGTTACAGGAAAGTACAGTTCTCAGGTCTTCTTATGCAACTTCGGTCTTCAGCTGCTTGATCTACCATAACTATAGGATTGTTAGTCTGACCAATGGCAGAGCTCTTAACTGTCTCAATATGTTAGTTGCGCCTTTAGCAACTCAGTTTCACTTTGCATATTGTTTCACTTTGTATTTAGGTTAAGAATAGTATTACCAACAGTTTGCAAATCTTTTGTTTTAAAAAAGAAACATCTTTATTGAATTATCACTTATGATATAGGCAATCATACATTTATATAAATGAAAACAAACCATATTGATATATTTCCATATTTCCAGTTACAATTATTATACATCACATAATATCTTCTATGTAGATCATTACATAGCTCATTCATTTCCTGAATACCCATAAACCTCATTCTTCCTCTAAAACATTATTCTGCAAGTATTCTTCCCACAATTCCTATTTTTGTGTTTAATTTGCTCCTACCCTTTTCTAAAGATCCCACTTCCAGTCCTTTTATGCCTGTTGCTATATGTATTACATCTGGTATGGTTGGTTTAGACTTTGATTTCTATTTTCTAGTAATTGCATTTTTGCAATTGCACCACAATTAAGCTCAGCAAGGCCTTAATGTGTCTAAGAAATTCCGATTCTGTAGCAAAGCTCAAAAAAATCTTTAGTTACACCAATTTGCTTATTAGTATTTCTGACAGAGTAATCTGCAGGGAATTTTTGAAGTCTGCTAACTCATTACACTACCAAACATATGTTTCCAGTTACATTTTTCTTCCATGTTATACCTCCAAATTCTTTGGAGTCTGCTTGGGGTATAAAAATACCTGCCTTAAGATATTTCATCTTTCTTACTGTATAAAACCATGTTATCAACTTGGATCAGAACTCAACTTCTTTTCTGTCTTTAAAGTTCAAGCACCATGCCTCTGTTATACTTCTAGACTATGAACAGTTTTCCAAATCCTTCTGTTTCTTGTCTGTGTTGGGAACAACCAAACTCAATTTTCTTTTTGTCTGATACAACAAGGCTTTCCTACAGCTGCTCAGTCTGCTTCTCTAGGTCTTTTACTTCAGCTACTATAGATCCTGCTTCTTTCTTTCTTTACATTCACTTTGATTAGAAGTCTCGAGTTTATTATATTCTTTTAATTTCAAGCTTGTTCAGAAAATTCAAAAAGTCTTTTGGACAAAACAGAAACTTATTTATCTGTTTTACTTTGATAATTTTTCTCTTGGCAGGGTTAGCCAACAAGTTTTTAAAACCCTATGTCGTTTTGTTTTCATTTTCAGAAAACATCTGCTCCTTTGTCTCTGTTGATTTTCTATGCTTAGAGACAGCACCTCAGTTACCTTGACAGAATACTAATTTAGGAATTTTCTGGAACTCATACACATATTGAATAATTTATGCCTCATAGGCATGCTGCAAGAGATGTCTCTGATTTTATTTTTCTTGAATTTAATATTTTGAGCTCTAATGTAGTTCAAACTATTGGAAAACATTTGAATTTGCTTTGTAGTGGTCTCACATTAGCATTATGTGTGTCATCCATTTATTATAACTTCTAATTACAATGGACATTGTTTTAGGTCTTTTAGAATATGGTTATTTTCTGCCTTACCCACACAGTCAAACAAGGCTACTGCCATTCTTTACTGCCACTTGTAATTATCATCATTGCATCACTTGTTGCTATTTCGATTATCTAACGATGATATTATTAATCGTGATGTTCATTATAAACTGAGCATATTTTCTACCTGTGACACTAGAGTGGTAGTATATAGTATTAATTGTGATTATGATGGTTTCGCACCCCTATTCCTCATGAATGGGGAAACATAAATGTCCCAACATATCCATGTTCAGCCTGTCTTCTGGTTGTTTGCATGTAAAATGTAGAAGCTGAAAATTACCATTGGAATGTAAGGCTAGGCTTCTTAAGATCCTCAATAGCCTACTATGACCATATGACAAAAGTGGATTTTGTGAAAGAAAAAAAGTCTGGTGAGTTAGCCTTTATGGGAAGATCAAGAGGAAGTTAGTTTATATGGTTAGTGGGCCTTCACTTCATAAATGTTTTACTTTG